>NC_141760.1:79814112-80126839 GCF_982258835.1 Parasteatoda tepidariorum
TTTATTGGAATTTATAAAAATTATCGGCACTGATTCCCATCTCTTCGACATTTCTTTTATCTTCCAATTATTACAGTGATTATTTTGTCCATTGAGCTATGAACATTTTTGTCGGAAAAATAATAATAAAATTATTCTCATGTTTAAAAAAATACATCTCTTATAATCAATGCAAAACTACAATTTTTGCTCTGAAAATTGTGTGCCTGAGAGTCTACAACTGTTAAAGGCGTTTCGTATTTTTTGATAAAGTTATATAAATTGAAAAAGTTTTCATATTTCTCTGTATTAATTACAAATATAATTTAAAAATTATTTGTTTAATTCAAAAACTGTGAAAGGTGCACTTTAAAAATTACCGTTATATCTATTTTTACCGGAACATATTACTGAACAAAAAATCCGATATACCGTAATTTTCGCAGAATTATAGTAAAGCCTCAGAATCACTCTAATTAAATAAATATTAATATAAAAATTGCAGTATACTAATTTGCGTTAAAAATGTATTTTATGGTAAAATAGATTTTATGGAAGATACTCTTAAAATGCCAGTACTTTATACCATAATTTGAGTCGGAATTTTTTATAGTATGCGTCACATTTTTCCTGATAAAAGTATATAAACTAAATATGTTTTAAAAATTCATAATTAAAACTACATGACTTTCAGTCTAAAAACTGAGTGCCCTGGTCAAAAACTATAAGAAGTGCGCCACTTTTAATAAAGATATGAAAATTGAGAATTTTTTGAGACTTTGCTATTAGAAACTACTGCACTGAATTTTAAAAACAATGGCGTATCATTTTCTTCCTGGACATTTTAATCCTTTCACAACTGCGATATTTTTAAAACAAAGCACATTTTTTACCCATTGAATAACTATTCCATTCTTCATAATATTTGCTAAGTGCAAATCCAATTTGGCAGCTATGACAGTTGAGATTTTATCTAGCTATAGAAAAAAAGCTATTTGCTCGAAATTCTAGCTTCCTTTTCTCCAACTCCCTATCATCTCAAGTGAGAAAGCTATGAGGTGATTAATGTTGTCAAAAAATCCCATCTATTCTGCACTACCTGCCTCTTTTCTTGGCTTCTGAATTCTTTCAAGAATGTTCTGTCTTCAAACAAGAATAACTATCTCAGACAAAGCTAATGCCGGGTGTGACAATATTAAAAAGGACTCCTCTTCTCTTGACAAATGATCAATCCACTTAAGCCAAGATGATTTGTTCTTACATTCTTTTCGCGTCACGTTGGGGCGTAAGTGATGAAGAGATTCTTCATTTTGTTGGATTTTATCCACTACACTTTGTAAAACTACCATTAAAAGGTTTTTACTATCAAATGATGACTTGCTTCATTTAAAAAGTTGTTACACCACTACAGCTTTAAGAATGATATTTTTGCTTAAACTATGTGTTGCTTGGTACAAATAACTTGAAACCCAAATAATATAAACTTGGTACTTTAAGAAGTTAATAAAATTATAATATTCACTTTGAATTTGATATTTTACGCTTAATAAAATGTGAACTACACTGTAAAAAATTCTGCATTAAATTAAGGTAAAAAGTATTGGCACCCTGGCTGCATCACTCGAAAAGTCCAATTTACTATAAAATCCATTCAAAATTTTATACCTTAGTTCTTACAGTAATATTCCTTTAATTACAGTGGTTCAGTGCTTTTACAGTAAATTCTACTGCATGTATAAAACTTATGATATATCAGATATTTTGTGACATAACATTTTACGCTGAAAGAAGATTCTAAGTTAAATGTACCGGTACCCTGAGTTCCAATACTTTTTATCCGGAATTTGATCCGGAATTTTTACAGTGTAGACTTAGCACAATGCATAATGTAAACATTTTGTACTATAAATTTAATACTTTGCTCAGTAACATAAAACTTATATTCAACGCTTTGCATTCTTAATTTTAAACTTTTAGTGCAAAGTGAACTTTTATTTCGGCAATAAATTGCATTAAAAAATTATCATCACCCAATTTTTTTTATTTTATCGATAATTATAATTAAAAACTACCTTTTACACTAAATCTTTTACAGTTAAGCGTTTAAGCAATTTCTCTATATAATAATCTATTTCTCACACATAACTGCATTTCTGTAATAAATGGGTTTATTATACAGGTTTGAATCTATTAAGAAACTACGCATTTTTACGTGTCAGTTGAAAATTTTTGGAGTTAAAATAGAAGCAACTAAAATATCCTTTAAGAGCTTATTTTAAAAAATTTTATCAGTCTGTTTTAAACACACACGTTTCTGCTACCCTCATCCGTTACTGAACGTTACATATCAACCTTCAGCGTTATATTATATCATGAAGCATTCATTTCAACACATGGAGTGATTTATCATTTTGAACCTAGAAAAATTTGCGTGATTTGAATCAATCTTTATTTCTTTCTCATTAAAAAGAATCACTTTTAAAATTCATGAGAAATAATATGAAATCACAATTGGTTGTCTGCCAAAGTAGCTTCTGCACTTTCCTCGGTAGCCCTGTCAGGTATAAAGAGAGTTCTATCAATGTTCTTTCTTTAAGCGAGATTATTCTAAAATATAAATCGAAAACCTTGACAAATGTGACACATTTTTTATTCTCGAAATTGTTGGGAGTATGTCCAGATTTTAGATATTTTAGCTTTCTTGGCAACATATGAATAACTTCTATGGGTCTACAGTCAATTCATTGTATTTAATGACATTTTGAACGATGTAACAAGGTTGGTGGCTTTATCAAAAAAAAATTAACGGAGAATTATCACAAGAACATTAAGGGAAATTGTTACCTGACTCTCTTGTTTGCTCTTATAACTTTCAAAGGGCTTCGTAGCTTTAAACTATATTTTAAGAAACATTTGTTTATGTTAGAAATAACCCAACCGTTACGCTTCTGAAGAAATAAAAGCTTGTTTAGTTAAGACTGTTTTCACGTTTTTTTTCTTCAATCATTTGATGTATTATAGTTAAAAATACAATGTTTAGAAAACAGAGACTTCGTGTTTTAATAAAGAATGCGAAATTAGCTTTTTTGTACAAAAAAAATTAGTACACACAATATTATGAAATTAAAATAATGAATGCATTATAGATAACTAAATATATATATATATATATATATATATATATATATATATATATATATATATATATATATATATATATATATATATATATATATATATATATATATATATATATATATATATATATATATATATATATATATATATAACATTAAATTTTAATATAAAAACATACCTCTCAAAAATTAGTAGTATAAAAGCCCTATCATTAGATAAATTGACTTGTGGATAATAATGACGAGTGTTTATAATTCTAAAACTTCGCTATAATAATTTAGCAGTAATGACGTTGAAGCTGAAAAATACAATATTTGAGTATTTTAACATAATCAAAATTAACATAGTCACAATTAGCAACAGTTACGTAGCAATTTAACATAGTTACAATTAGCAAACTAATTCTTTTTATTTCATCTGTTTACTACCTTGAATTGTCTTTTATTTTGCCGACTCAGCCTTTCATCCCTTCAGTGGGTCGATAAAATGAGTACCAAGCATGTTTGGGAACTAACACTGGGGGTTCCGCGTTCGGCTGACCACCTGACCGGAACATATGCTCCTGCACCCCAGAGCCCAAGGTCAAGAAAACTGAGATGGGCACAGTCGGCCTTGGCCCTCTTAATGGGCTGTCGCGCCACTGAGTTAGTTTTTGAGTTTATATATATATATATATATATATATATATATATATATATATATATATATATATATATATATATATATATATATATATATATATATATATATATATATATATATATATATATATATATATATATATATATATATATATATATATATATATATATATATATATATATATATATATATTCAAAACCTTTAATCTTAAACGTTTCTTAAAAAAACAAAAATATGTAATTCAATCAAGGTCTAGGTCTATAAGAATGAATAAGATGAATATCAATTGAATAAAAAGATTAATCTCAATTTTTGGAAATCCACAGCGCAAGAATTTTAAACTAATTACATTTTTAAAAAGGTTTTAAAAAATTATGTTTTTAACCGAACTAGAACTTGGAAGCCTGTTCTTATTCTTCATGCCTTTCTCTCATGACCATTTTTTCACGTTTTTTCAACTTTACAAACTGTGCATTTCTATACCTAAAAGGATAAATCAACGAATTTTGGAATACGCAAATAACTATTATTCCTTATAGCGCCTTTAATTCTAGCAAAGCCTTTCGTTTTTATTGTCAGAAAAAATCTACCAAATAAAGAGTTTCTTTTTCCAATTTACAAAATCTTTTTTTTATCCTAATCATTTCTTAAGGAAAAAAAACATTAAATTCCAATATTTATGAATAAGAAGAAGAGTAATCGAGACCATGACGTAAGAATCTCAAAATGATTGCATATTTGAAAAGGTTTAAAAAAATTGTGTTTTAATTCGATTTAGAACATGGAAACGTGTTCTTACTCTCCATACTGAACTTTAACTGATGCTGATATTTAAGTGCCTTTTTGTCATGCCCATTATCCATGTTTTTTTTTTAACTTAACAACAATACATCTCAAAAGCCAAAAGGAATACGCGAAATTCAAAAAAGAATTCGCGAAATTCAAAATATATAAAATGAGTGTCAAAATATATAAAGTGAAAAAATAAAGGAGTACACCTTCTGAATGACTTTTGATCTGATGATCGGATTTTCATGTACTAAAACTCAATCTTGATGGTTCGAGAAGGGCTAATATTATATAAGCTCATTAATTAGAGCAGATGATGTCTTAATTATAAAGCTCATTTAAGCACAAAAACTTACTTTTTTCTGAATAAACATACCTTTTTTTTCGATAAATTAAGATTCTTGACTCGCGAAATATCGGGGATAGTCAGAATCTGGAAAATAATGTACTAATGTCCCAACAGTTTAGACGATCGATCGGTCAATAGTTTGCTTAGTGTTGATTTCACTTTTTTTTCTTTTTTTTTCTTTTTGACATTAGAAACTTTTTAAACGAATCGAAAACTTTAAGCACACAATAACAAAAATTATTTATCCAAGGAAAATTATCTATGCAAAAAATAATTTTAAAAAATTATTTATAATTTTTTATTATTTTATTTTATAAGGATAATTATTTCCCTTAATTAATATTCAAAATTTTATGAATCGTAATATGAAAAAAAATTTAGATCATTTTACGAGTATGTAATTCTAAATTACAAAACGAAAAATTCGAACAAAATCTATCGACGTGAAATCAAATTTTAAATACAAACCTTAATATTTGATAATTATTTAAATGATACAACAGAGCGAAAAATGCATGTATTTTTAAAAATATTTTAGAAATGTGAATCTCAGTTAAAATACTGCATTAATTTTAAGAATTCTTAGCTCTTTGTAACATCTGCGCAAGTTATAATTATTTTAATGTTTGTTGTTTAACTTTTTTCTTCAAAATCAAAGTAAATGTGGAATATTGATTTGTAAAATACTTATTTTTCTTACAGATAAACTGAAAATGCCTTCAGGGAAATACGACAAGCCTGTAATCATCGACAACCATGATGGAACCGTAACTTTTAAATATGATCCCCGTGAAATTGGAAGCCACGAATTGTATATCAAGCACAATCTCGAACCTGTACAAGGCAAGTTCTACAGTTAATTTCTAATTTAACTATTCATTATTATTTCTAATTTAGTGTTCGAATCATTTTAATTTTAATTTTATTATTTAATTTTGAAATTTAATTCATAAAGTGTTTAGTGATACCATTGTACTTTTCCATCTTACTTTGTTTTTGCACGATATCTTAAATAATTGCAAAAACTCGTGTGCGATCTGTGTTGCATAAGAAAAATGTTAAATATCTGGTGAGGTTGCAAAAAAATTGGTACTTTTCAATTAGCCGAACGCAGGCAAAAGTCACCAATAAATGTATTCCTCCACGAACTCTTTTTTTAACTCTAAACCAAAGGGATGTTCACAAAAAAATTGAACAATTTTTTTTCAAAAAAGTAGCTGAATTTCTTTGCTATCTGCAAACCGAAAAGTACGGAAGAAACGTAATAAATACATACATAACTGTGTTTAAGAACTTGGAGCAACAAGCATTACTTAAGCTGAAATCTAAGCGAAATGACCAAGTTTTGACACTGAAAAAGGAATTTTTCTTCATCGCGTGTAGCTTAACTGACACTACAAAAACCTTAGGGCATTTTAATAGGCAAAATGTTCTATATTTATCTGACTTTTTTTATTTTCTTGAATAATAAGATGAATATTTTTAATAAAAATTCACTCTATGAAAGAAATTAAAACCATTATCAAGGCTTTTTTCTTATCATGTGAAAAAACAACGCATTTCCTAAATGAAAAAAAAAAGTGTTTAAATAGCTAATAAAGAGTCATAAAAAATGGTGAAAATACATTTATGAATCACTTTATAATAAAGTTTATCGAAACTCTGCATTCATATTTTTTTTTCGAAATCTGATGAATAAGCTTCCAAATTTTACACAACTTACAGATTTTTGTTATCTAAAGAACGAGTGTGTGATACAAATCATTTTCCGATTTAAAAATAAGCATTATTTGTTTCAAAATAATACTTTAAATTCAAACAATTACTGTTGTATAAAAAATTGATCACGGTAATACAAAATGCAAAAAGTCTCTTACATAAATTATGATGGAACAAAAATCGAACTATTGTTATACAAAAGTTAGTTACGTGTTATTTTATTTTATATAAACGTTTACAGAGTGAGATAATTATTTAATAATAACTATTAAAAAATTTGACTATATTATTGTAAAAAAACTTTGATTCAAAAAATGTCTTAAAGTTCATTTGTTTAAAAATTAAGTATATTACGGTATAAAATTTTATGAAATTGATTCCTTAAATATAAAACTTTCGGAATTGTTTTCTATTGTTCAATTGTGAAAAATTGCTTTGGGATAAAATTTGGTACCCTCAAACACTTTTTGAGTACAAAGTTGCTTCGCTTAAAAATGTTTAAAACTATTCTAACAGACATGAAAAAAGTAATATATAATTTCTATAAACTTAACTTCACAAAAAAATCTTGCACCTTTTAAAATTTTTTTTTTGGGGGGGGGAATAAGGGAATAATACTTTTGCATGTAATGACACCCAGAATCAAATCAGTCAATATGTATAATGGTTTATTTCATCCACGTTATAGGTAGCCCATTCAAATTCCACGTAGATAATGTAGCAAATGGAACTCTCACTGCATATGGAGATGGTTTAGTTCAAGGGGTGGCTGGTGAACCATGCAACATCACTGTATCCAATAACAAAAGCAACGCAATTGGTAAATATAACTTCTTCCTGTTACTTCAATGTGTCTAGTGAACTGTTTACATAAAGTGTTTATAGCGTGGGTTTGTTTGTGCATACAATTCAAAATGAAAGAATTGAACTAAAATACTACAGAAAAATAAATTTTTAGGATAAAACAACTTTCTTAAAACACAATTTCAAAACTTGTTTAAAAAAAAAAATTTAAAAAATACAAGGCATATAAAATACGATGTTTTTAAAATTTTTATTTTATTCATTTTTGACTTTTAATATATCTTATAGCAATTTAGAATTAATTTAATCTATATGCATTAACGAATTTTTAATTTTTAGTATAAATTAAAATCAACTAAAGGATAAATGTGGTGCAAGAATAACACTTAAAATAAAAATAAGAAAAGCATTTAAAGATTAGAAAACTATAGTATTCTATACTTTTTGTTTAAATTTTCATTTGATTCGTCCTAATATAAAACGAGTTTACTATTATTTGCTCTTTTAAATGAAGATATATCGCTGTTGTATTATCAATAATCTATTACAGTGATAATTTTAATCTATATACAAAATCCTGTTACATTAGAAATTTAGTTAAATTAGAATCAAATATGATATATTATTATAACGCTTTCTCAGAAGTAACATTGCATTAGTTACATATTTTTTTTAGTCTTTATTTATAAAAGTTATATTACTTTTAACTATTTTTCATATTTTTTGATAAAATTTTAAAATTATTGTTTAGTTAAACTTTGAATCACAGTTCAGATATCAGAACATTTAAGTTATTTATTTTTGCTAATATATTTTATTGCTGGAATAAATAATAATAGAACAGCACCAAAATTAAGGTTTGATATCATAAATCATTAGACAGAAAAGTAATACTTTCTACAGAATATTAAGCTAAAAACTTACATTAAAATGATTCTGAAATATTCAATCCATTAAAAGTGAAGTTCCAGTTCCAAACGATATTTTTTTTATCTGATCTTTATTTATTTATGTCTTCTAGGCAACGTCAATTAATGTATTGTAGTGATCAAGTGAGTTAAAAATAAGTGAACTTTACATATGAATTTTCTTACAATAATTACCTTAAAAATAGCTGTCAAAAACGGTATAAATCAAAAAATATGGCTCTATCCAGAGTTTCAAAATAATTACGTAACGTAATAATATTAAATTTATCCCATTGCCAAACTGATTTTAAAAAATACTTCATTTATGAAATCGTTTGCTCAAATTTTTATATTAAATAATTATTTTCAAAAATTATGTTAAATAATTATATTAAATAATAGTTTTGGTGAAATAAAATATGAAATATTATTTCGTATTTGTTGTTGTTTCGTATTTGTTGTTGTTTCGTATTTGTTACAATATATTAGATTTTTAATTTTCATGCAAATATTTTCCAATTTATTTAAATTTCAAAAGTTGTAATTAAAAACACTTATAATCATCTAATTAAATGGGACAACAGAGCAGGACGATTTTTTTTCTTGCGAAACTAGCTTTCTTATTTCTGAGAGTAAAAAAAAAAAAATTTTTTTTTCTTTCACTTACGAAAAAGCACTTTTTTTTAAAAAGCTAGTTATAAAAGTATTAAATTGCATAAACGTATTTTAAAAGATTGCTAATGAAAAACTTAAAAGTTTATATTTTCATATAGTAATTTATAGAAAAAATAAATATTTTATTGTTTAACAGTAGTCAATGGGAAAGATTAGGATATTATAATTTTTTCTGCAAAATTTTGGTACTCTTAACCAATAAGGACCATTGATATAGCAGTCTTATTTCTTCCTCTTCATATTTGGCAAGGCAAACCCAGGGTGGACCAAGGCCTTCGATTGAAGATTTCTCTTGAACATCCTACTTTTTTACCTCTTTACCACAATCACTCCAAAGTTTGATGTGGCCTTCCGCTTTTCCGACTGGAGAACGATTTTGAAATCAAAATGTTCTTTACTAAATTTTTTTTCATCCATTTTAGCAATATGATACTGTCAGTTCATCCTTTAACTTTTAATACTATAAATTTCAATACTTTTAGTGATACCGTGCTCTTTGAAAGGTCTATAAATTTTTGGGTTGAAAAGACATTCTTAATTAAGAGAAGATAATTATTGATATTGAATCCCTTTTTTTAGGTAAAATAAATGTTTCCGTTGAAGGACCATCCAGAGCAGAAGTTACATGCCACGATAACAAAGATGGCACAATGAGTGTTATCTATGTACCACCATCTCCGGGTGAGTACAAAGTGTCCATAAAAGCAGGGGACCAACATGTGAGGGGAAGTCCATTCACAGCGAAAATTACAGGTAACCCTTTGTTCTTTCATTTCAGAAATCAAATTAAATAATCAGGGATATGTTATTGATGTTTTGGTGCTTCCTGTTTCCTTTTATTCTATTATAATTTAATGAGATATATGGGACATTATCCAGAAAATGTGACAGTTTCATTCAAATCAATTTATACTTAATTTACTTTTTTTTTTAAATATTTTTTTTCTTTCTTAATGAATTATTAAAGCCATCCAATGATAGCATATGTAATGAAGGTAGTCGGCCGAGCAGGAAAATAGGCACAGGATTTCAAAAATGAGCAATTTAATTTTATTTAATCATTTTCAGATGAATGACCAGAGAGAGAAAGCCACGATTTCAACGTGCTTCAGCCAATATGTTAGGGAAAATTTTGTAAAGAAAATCCGTAAAATGTCTCAATTTAGGGAAAGAGGGAATTCTTAGTGATTACGATTAGTTTATGAAATAGGTCGCGTGATTCCCACAAAAGAGTATAAGTCTTACTTTTAATTAATGCATGCTTGAGCCAAAAATAGATTTAAGGACAGGATGTGAATTTAAAAAAGTGAGAAAGTGTTCCGATTAGAATAATAAAAGAAAAGAAAGGGATTTACAGAAAAAAAATAACATAAAAAGATATATATATATATATATATATATATATATATATATATATAGTACGTTTTATTTCACCATCATCTGCGTCATCCTCGAAACTTCCTACTTCCGTGTGGAAAGGTGCCAGTCTGTCCAGAAGGGAAAAGTCCCGGTATCCACGGTGCCAGACTGTCCAGGCGGGAAAAGTCCCGAATATGACGTTAACTTACTTTTTTCTATAGAACAATCTAATTATAGCAATCAGCCTTTGTCCTATAACGCTACGTGTAGGCAGTTTTCCGCTATCGATGTCTCTGTAAACTTATTTTCTTTCCTTATTAAATTTGTTAAGTTTAATTCTTAAATTAATTATTGTCTTTTTTCCTCCCTTGCTCCACAAAATCACTACATATATATATATATATATATATATATATATATATATATATATATATATATATATATATATATATATATATATATATATATATATATATATGTATATATATATATATGGGTCATTCTCACGAAAACTGTCATTTTTCAGTTCATAAAATCCCAAAAAAGTAAAGTGAATAAAAAGCTCTGAAACTTTTTATATTAATAGAAATATGTAATGACATTATAAAGAAAGCATATATCCTATAAATTATACTTAATATTTAAATTAATTAATTTTTTAAATAATTAATTTATAATTAATTAATTTATAATAATTAATAATTAATTAATTAATTTAATAAATAAATTAATTAATTTAATAAATTAATTTATTAATTTTTTATTTATTTTTCAAATTAATTAATAAGTAAATTAATTATTTTTACTATTTAAAAAGTGAGGGAATGACACTAATAGTGAGGGAATGATATTTTATTTTAATACATGTTTTTCTCTAAGTTACAGCTACCTTAAGTTTAAAAATGATAACATACTAAGTATATCTAATATTTATTATAATTAAGTCTTATATATTTAATAGTTTTTACAGGTTTGGGAAATAAAATTGGCTGGCACGATTGAACAAAAAAAAAATTTAAGAAAATACTCATCTTGAATCATTCCCTCACTTTATACACAAGTGAGGGAATGACGAATTCAATAAAATTTAAAAATAACAGTTAGGCCTAATGAATTTCTGAAGTCAATCACATCCAATTATATTCATACAAGAAAGCAACATATAATTATCCACTTTCTCGATGAAGTTGTATTTTATTTTACTCTAAAAAATGACACGAGGGAATGACAAATGTAAAAAATTTTACCTGGTTTGATTCATTCAAATTTATTCCACAGCAAAGCTTCTTTAAGTTGAAGATGGAAACATACTGCAATTTTGTTCTATGATGCCAGTTGTTAACTTCTGAAGTTTTTATTAAAATATTTTTATTCTAAGAAGATTGCAGGTGATAAGAACATTGTTGTGAGGGAATGACGCGAAAAACTGGGGACAAAGTTTAAAATAGTGCTGTGTTAATATTTTTTATCAGAAATTCAATTTAAAATTGATTTTCTGAATTCTATATTTCAGTATTCTGAAATAAAAAACACGAATTTTTAAAAAAAATTTTTGTATTTCAGAAACAATTTTTTTCTTTTTTTAAATCAGCAGTGGGGACAAGTGAGGGAATGACACATTGGTATATTTTAATTACCTAAAATAAATAAAAAATAAAAATTGATAATTTTATTTTTATTCTTTTGTTAGCTTGCATTCTGAAGGACACTTTCCCTGAATTTTTTTTCTTCTTAAGCTGTAAAACAAACATAAAATATACTGGGGACATGAAAATGACTGTTTTTGTGAGAATGACCCATATATATATATATATATATATATATATATATATATATATATATATATATATATATATATATATATATATATATATACTTTTTTTTCGTGTTAATAAAATAAAAAACAATTCAAGGTAGTAAACAGATGAAATAAAAAGAATTAATTTGCTAATTGTAACTATGTTAAATTGCTAAGTAACTGTTGCTAATTGTGACTATGCTAATTTTGATTATGTTAAAATACTCAAATATTGTATTTTTCAACTTCAACGTCATTACTGCTGAATTATTATCGCAAAGTTTTAGAATTATAAACACTCGCCATTATTATCAACAAGTCAATTTATCTAATGATAGGGCTTTTATACTACTAATTTTTGAGAGATATGTTTTTATATTAAAATTTAATGTTTTGGATTTTATTTTTCAGCCGAGGGTCGAAAACGTAGTCAAATAACTTTAGGTCATTCCAGTGAAGTCTCATTAAATGTCCAAGAAAAAGAAGTCAAATGTCTCAATGCAAGCATAATCGCACCTTCTGGATTAGAAGAGCCATGCTTTGTCAAGAAACGACAAGATGGCTCCCTCGGTATGTTAATCTTATATATTCACTATCGTACATCTTTTCATTAAGTTATTCTACTTGGCTGGAAAATCAACTGAACACCAATCAAATCAACAAATCACCAATCAATCTAAAGATATCAAAGATATTTGGCATTTTAGAAAATATCTATCTTTCTAAAATGCCAAATATATTTAGATTGTTATTTACATATCTTGAGTATTTATAGAATTTACTTTTCCATCTTTAATTACCCTCGGTACTCTTTCGTTTAAAGTTGAAATAATTATGGAAGCGAAATTTTGCATAATTCATGAAAATAACCTATTGGTTCCAGAAATATGCAGAATAACTTCCTCTGCATGTTAATGAACGAAGGGAAATTTTTCTTTGTTATTAATTTTTTATGGACAAATGAAAAATAATTTGTAACATTTTCCAATTCAATTCTTAGTTAAAGTTTTTTTTTAAATAAAAAATTATTTACTTTTTCCAAACAATTCAATTTTTTACTAAAGTTTTTTCTCATCAACGCACTTCTGGAAACTATTTAATTTTTAAAAGTTGTTTCTTAATCATGATATTTTTTTTGACCAATCCCATGATTAAGAGGAATCATAACATTGGTCTAAAAAAGCACCCTGATTCTTCGTTATCATAATATTTTTTTCAGATCAATTTAATTTTTAATTAAGATTTCTTCCTATCGTCCTATTTTTTACAAGAAATTAGATCTTTTATTAAAGTTTCGACTTAATCATCATACTCTTATGGGCCATTCAGTTTTTATTTAAATTTTCTTCAGTATTGATATTGATATATAACCATGATATTTTTTCAAAACAAATTCATTTTAAATTTAGGTTTCATCCAAATTATAATTTTTTATTAAAAAATTGGATTTTTAGTTAAGATTTCTTTCTAATCCAAGCTTAAAAGGCAATTGAGCTCTTAATTAAAAAATTTTAAGAATTATGATATTTTTTCCAGGCATATCTTTCACTCCAAGGGAAGAAGGAGAACATCAGATAAACGTGAAGAAACTCGGAAAGCATCTTCCAGGCAGTCCATTTAAAATAAATGTCCTTGTGAAGGATATAGGTAATGCAACAAAAGTAAAGATCACAGGAGCTGGCCTAAAAGAAGGCAAAACGCACACAGATAATCAATTTGTATTGCATACTTCAGATGCTGGTAAGTAAATTGATAAATATAGAGTGATTACGAAAAGTTCTTGCCCAATTCTAATTGCTTTCACGAAAATTTCTTTTGGTGAAATTGAAAAGAAATATCTTTTGACCAGTTTCTTTATCATGTTTAACCAACCACTGAGAATTAGTTCAGTCAGTTGTTAATGAGTATTCAACTAAATGCTGAAATCTAAACTTAAAGTCTTAATTTGGTCTGTTGAAATCGAATTACGTTTAATCATAACAACGCTAGACTACGTGTCACTTAAGAGACTCTGTAAAATCTTATAAAATTAAACTGGGAAATTGACCAGAAACTGACATTGTTTCTTCGAATTTTCTTTTGTTTGTTCTGTCCGTCAGCGAAACAATTGATTCTACGGAAAAGTCGAAAACTCCTATATTATGATATTTTTGAAAGAAATGTCACGAAATTTTTAAAAAGAAGAAATTTAAAAACGTTGTGTGAAAAAGAATTCTTGAAACAGTATTTTACTAATAGATCTTTCATTAATAATTAATTCATTAATAATTATTTCGTTAATTATTATTTCATTTATAACTATTTCATTAATTATTATTTCATTAATAATTAGTTCATTAATAATTATTTCATTAATAATTCTTTTTATTGCATTTATTTATTTCTTATTCCTTTCGTACATTTATTTATTTATAATTCCTTTTATATATTTATTTATTTATAATAGTTTTCATTAAAATGCGTTGAACATAATTTCGCTAAAGTCGGGTATAGAGTTTTTCAAGCACCCACTATAATGTCTATATATAAATTTCATTAAAATACTTCATCAATTTTGCAGAGTAATTCAGAACAAGAACCCAAAACGTAAATTGTTGAAATATATATTTCTCTTATTTTTATTGCTCTGTACAAACCAATTTTATAGCCTTATGAAACGTTGATCTTTTTCCAATAATCATCTTTAATCTAAATCTATGTTGTTTTCTTCGGCAATCAAACTGGTTTCTATATATGGTGATTGGATAGTGTTTACTTTCATAACCTAGCTTTACTTATGAGCGTTAACCCAGTTTAGCGACCACACTTAAATTTGCGATTTTCAATGCATACATTTTTGTCTTCATTTTAGACAAAGTTTCTGAGAAGTATATATTAAAAGCGGTCATTACAGATCACCCTTCATACCTCATATTATTTTTTAAAACTGTTTTCTATTTACTATATAAAAAGAAAACATAAATGTAGAATTTTTCTGCACTTGACTGTTAGAAGACAATATCCATAAGAGACTTACATTGCACATATATGATGATTACATTACGAATTATAAGTATAAAATTTAAAAAAAATAATTTTCGATATTTTACTATATTGATAAAACTTTTGATTATTATTTTTTCCCATAGGCTTTGGTGGAATAAATTTTTCAGTAGAAGGCAGAAGTGCTGCCGAACTTAAATGCGAAGACAGAGGTGAAGGTGTCATAGTTTGCTCTTACAAACCATCTGAACCAGGATATTACGTCATTAATCTCAAATTTGCTGATCATCATATACCAGGTAAAAATAAAATGCGGAAGATCGTAAACTTTCTGAAATAAAATAAACTAAACTAAAATAACTAAAATAGTTCGTTTTATTATTGTTCGTTTTGTTCTAAACTTTGTTTAAAAAAAACGACTAATTTCTTTTACCAGATTTCATCGCCTCATTTTGTATTTTTACAAACTAATACTCGTTTTTCTTTAATACATTGTAAAATTTAATACAATACCTTAACTAAAATGATAGTAGTTATTTGAAGTTCGGATGAATCTACAATATTTTTTATTATGACACACTATAAGCATTTAAAACAAATGAATGAAACCATATTTTAACTTTATAAAGAATGATTACAATTAGTTTAAAAACTTTAGAAAATGTAATAGAATTTCGAAATTTCGAAATCTTTCATATTCCTATTTTCTTTTACCAGAACAATAATTATGAATACAAATAAAGATTTTATATTATCTAGATTTCCTTTTATACATTTATGAATCAAAATGCATCCGAAAATGAATTTTAAATTTTTTAATTTATAACATTCCTTCAGTATTCTTTTTGATTTAATAGTTTGCATGTGTTATTATTTTTGGCAAAAGCTGTATCAAAAAACTAATACTCCTCTTTATTCTAGGTAGTCCATTTACTGTAAAAGTTACTGGTCCTGGGTCTAATAACGTTAGAGAAACTATCAAAAAGAAAGTTGATCAAGCACCTGTCGTTGATATTGGACAAGAAGGGAAGTTGATATTTCGATTACCAGGTACAAACTCAACCGAACAATTTAGAATTATACAATCAGCATCTAAGCTTTTCGATATACAAAAATGAGTTATTGTTCTTTCTCACTGAAATAATTTCTTTATTCATTTAAAGTGAGGGCAATTTCAATTGAAAAAATTTATCGCTTTCAGTTGAATTTGGCATCACTTTGGATTGACAATTGCTTTATAAATAACAGCAACTTTCGCTTATAAATAACTTTTAAACAAAGAAACTCACACTTTATAGCAACATAAAAAGTTTGTTTTGGCATATAATAACATAAATAACTTGATAATAGCGCCAAAAATCGGAATGTTGAAAAGATAATTATTTCACAAAATATCTGAATATTCAGGAATCATTTTGCTAATAGATAATATATAACAGATAATTTTAAAATAGAAGTTTTGAATATTTAAGATAATAGAGATATTTTGAACAGTTTTAAATGCAGAAAGGAAGAATACACATTTTTAATTTTTAATAAGATACCCAAGATAAATTTGAGTTCGTTATAGATTAAATCCACAGGAAAATTTTGTTACGTTTCTTTTTAAAAAATAAATAAAGAAAACCTCAACTAAATAAAATAAATTTTTAAAAAAATTGGCTCTCAACCAATCAGACTGTTACCCGTAAGTCATAACTCGCTAAACTAAGCTTAGCTATTACAGTAAAATCAACTTCATCTTCAAATAAATAAGCATGAAAAATATTTTTCTCAATTTATTGATTTCTTTCAAGGTACTAATGCCTTCGACATGGCTGGAAAAGTTACCAACCCGACTGCAGTAACAGAAGACGCTGTGATCGTTGACATGGAAGAGTGCCTGTACGGTGTGTCTTTCATGTCCAAAGAGCCAGGAGTCCATACAATCAGTGTCAGATCCAAGGAAATCCACATACCCGGTTCCCCGTTCCAGTTCACTATTGGAAGTCTGCAGACATTCGGAGCCCACAAGGTCCATGCAGGAGGTCTTGGTCTAGAACGAGGTGGTGCTAATGAGCCCTGTAAGTTCTCAACTCGTAGAAATATCCTTCAACCATAATGTTGGTACCCTGAAAACTAAGGACGGTGTAAATTTGCCGAACCTTAATGAGCTGTTAAATCGAATCATGTTTACTTTCAAGTTGAACCATGACATTGTGCAATCAAGTTTATAAAATACGATAATAGGGTTTTAATGTACGATTGTAAGTCAAATTAACATCGTATTAAGATTTCAGTAAACATGATCGATATTATGGTTTAATACACACAGTGAAAAATTTCGGTTCAAATTACGATATAAAGTACCAGCACTTTGGGTTCATCATCCGTAAAATCCATTGTTATCGTAATATTTACTTAATTCGAACGATTCACTGATTTTACTGTAATTAATTACTGTAAAAATTATGGTATATCAAATTTTTGTTCTGTAAAGCATTCCGTTAAAAATCGATTTTACGTTAAAAAGTACAGGCACCCTGAGTGACAGTACTTTTTACCGGTATTCAGCACGGGGCACTACAAAGTCTCTAACAGTATACTTTCAACTTTAGTTTTATTTGACTCACAAAATAATTAAGGCTTATTTTAAAAATGCAAGTCTTGCAAAAAAAAATTCTTTTTACAATTCTAACAACGGGATGGATTATTATGCCATGCAGATTCAGTTTAAAAAATCAACTCATTCACAAAAAAATGTGGATAGATGATCAGTGATCGCAAGACAGCCTAAAGAATTTATTGACTGTTGAGATAATATTTGTTTCAATATTTCTCTTCCTGTTATACATTAATATTCGTAATATATTACACGATAGCAATTAAATAATGTATAGAAATATTTATTTATAAAGACTACAGTTGTTAAAGACGTAATGAAATAGTACTTAATTTTATAAAAATAAAGTTTAATCGAGGTAGGTTCGAGTACACTGGTTCGAATTACAACAATGGATTCGTAAACTAAATTCTTCGTAAAGTAGACTCTATTCGCAAACTCTTGTGCATACTAAAATGTTTAACATCAAGTATCCTCAATAACAGTAGAAAACTAAGATGCAAAATGACCTAAAAAAGTACTTGTATCCACCTTTTCCTTGTAATTAAAAGAAGGTGTAGCTTTATTAGAATAGTCCTTCACGAACGCAAGTTTTCCCTAATACAAAAAAATTCTCTGCTCATCCGATTTATTTAGTGGCACAAAAGATAAAAGTGGCTATACTACAACAAACGTAAACGTTATTACGTATTCAACATAATTAATTCATACGCTGTTATAAACAAAGATGGAAAAATTGACTAAATTGCTCGGTATCAAAAAAACCGTGCTTACCAGAAAAAAGCAAACCACAAATTGCTTTGAAAGATCTGACTTAAATTTATTTGGATATGAGCAGAAACTCTTATCACCAAAAACACCAAAATAGGCTGTTTAATTAGAGTAAAAATGAAATGAACCTACTATTCTCGCATTTGAAGTATTAAATTTTAGTATAGCATCAAATGACTTGCGCTATTATATGACATATAATAAAGCGTTAGAGATAATTTCCGGTTTTTGTCATTTCATATGATTCCTGTAGTTAAATCATTTATTTCATTTTCAGGTGAGTTCAACTTGTACACCAGAGAAGCCGGAGCAGGAGTATTGAACATTTCAGTCGAAGGGCCATCAAGAGCCGAAATAAATATGAATGAAATAAGTCCAGGATCTCATTGCGTAACTTACAAAGTCACTGAACCAGGTTTGTTTCAAGCATTTTAAAACATTTTAATAACAAAATTGCTACATTTTATTTTTCACCGTATATAAAAGTGTCCAACAGTGGACTGATCGTTAAGACACGGCTCCCAGCAGATCACCGAAATCAAGCATCACTGGCTACGGCTTTGATCAGACTGCGATGGGACCGAAAGTGTGCGGTATTGGTCCTCTTCAAACTGTTCAACCGTAAAGTGCTCGACTTCGCGCGCAGTTCGTCGGGCTACCGAAGCGGGGATGCCATTCCCTCCGCAGAGGATCAAAATTGTGATGGCGTGTCTTCTAATCAACCTCAGCAATGTTTCCCAAACCGTCGCCAATAACCCATTGTGCAGCTCTAGTGCGACGTAAACCAACAACAGCAACAAAATGCATGCAATCTAAAAGATTCCTGTTTCAATGTCACTAATAAGCCTTAAACAATAATAGGCCATTGCCCATTGTGCAGCTCCAGTACAACGTAAATAAATTACAACAATTACGATATAAAAGTTAGAAGATGCCAATTGTCAAGATGTCAACACATGTTATTGCTATCCGTACGCGTGTTATTGCAAAAAGCACTATACCCTACTCATTCAAACAAATTTCAACTCATACTTTTTTAAGTTTTTTTTTTCAAAGTTCAAAGCTCTGTTGAAATATGTTAAAAATAACAAAATCGATTTTTTATAAAGTTTACATTGGTGATCCTCTTAATAATTATTTTTCTAATTCGTCATAAAAATTTTGAAAAAGTACAATTTATTTGTCTTTCAGGAGAGTACAGAATTGGTATCAAGTTCAACGATGAACCCATCCCAGACAGTCCTTTTAAAACTTACATTCTTCCGGACGTGGGTGATGCCAGAAAGATAGAGCTGGGGCACGTACCTGATGCCGGATTGCAAGTCAACAAACCCATTGCATTCACCATTCAGATGAATGGTGCAAAAGGCCTTATTGATGGTAAAGTTGTATCTCCATCTGGAACTGAAGATGACTGTTTTGTATCACCAATTGATGAAGGTGATTTTTTTTTTCCTTTCATGTTAATCACTTCTTTCAAAATTAAATGATATAAGAGTTTTTATTCCATGTTAAATTTAATAATTAAGAGCAAAAAATTATAGATTTTTATATACTTTGTTCCATCTATTTCACTTGTTTCTATTGTAATTACTTGCATAAAAGGGTTACAAACGAATCCTTTAATGGAATAATCCAGAATTTAGAAAATAAAATAACGAATCTATATGTTGAAATTAGAGTTCTCATTATAACTATTCTATATCTTTAATAAATCTTCAATAATTGATATAACCTTTTATAAATTTTATCTGACAAATAGACTGGTTCTGAACATTTGAACTTCACCTATACATTGATGATTTAATTAATTGTCGAACTTTGATAACGATTTTTTTTTCATTTGTATATTAATTTAAGTCTCGAGTATTATCTAGCAGCTTGCTTTCTGACAACGATTCTCAAATATATATTAAGCACGTTATTTTTAAAACAGCTTGCATGAATGATGCATACAACTTACATAACTATAACAAATGCACACTGTAACAGATTAAGGATTTTTTTTATGTTAATTTTAATTTTAGCAGCTAAAGCTGGTAAAAATTTACTGTATGAATAATATACAATATTATTTTTTTTTTATTCTTCATATTTGAAAACATTACTTTCTCCTATTTTAAAAGCATATTTTTTACTCGTTAATTTTCATAATTATACTTAGTACTACTTCAACAAAAATAACTTTAGTGATACTCGTGCTCTGACACGTTCTCGTGTATGGACGGGAAATATACGAACTAATATATTCTCTTTCATTAAATTTAATAATATTTCAGATTCTTGGGCTCTGCGATTCATTCCCCGTGAAAACGGTATTCATCAAATACATCTTAGACACAATGGAACTCATATTCCACAAAGCCCTTTTAGGATAGTTATTGGACATGACGATGCTGACCCTGCCGCTGTACAAGCAACTGGTAACGGACTAAAAGAATGTAAATCTGGTAAGTATATTTTTTCTTCTTCATATTTTTTGTCACCTCCATAGTAAAGGAAGGTTTCAATTTGTATGCATAATGCACAATGAAGAAAAATAAAAAACTTTAAACATTTCAATATGTTGATTCAAATACATTAAATATCTAATACATTAATTTATTCAAATACATATTAAATATTCTAATCAATGAGTGCTGGAGAGTGCTACTTCAAGCAAATTAGAAAAGCAGATATAAAAACGTCCTTTCTCTCAAAAATAACAAAAAACGACAAATTAAAAAATAATGAAAAATTTAAAAATTAATTTTAGCATATTATCTTTGAAGTAATTAGTTTTTTAATTGTGTACATAAACACGTGTAACTTCGCGTAATTAGTTCTAGAGATGAAGCGGAACTTGCTAAATATAAAATAAACTGTTAGAGAAAATTTCTAACTTCTAATCTATCGAATAAAAACAAAGGTATTAAGGCGAAGTGTGTTTTAATGCCTTATTTTATTAAATAACGCTCAATATCGTTTGCAGTAATATGTCGTTTTATCTAAAATATCGTTTAAACTGATATGTTTTTTATATCTAAAACGTCGTTTGCATTAATATAACATTTATATCTAAAAGATCATTTGCACTAAATAATTTGCATATTTAGCCCATCAAACCATTAAAGCTGCACATGAAATCAATAGATTAAAAGTTATTCAAATAATAACGCTTTATTTATGTTTTTTTAAATTTTTTTTTTTTTTTTTGCATACCGTTACAGCAAATGAAATCCAATACATTTCACTGCTATGCGACTCTAAAAGTTTTTGTTCTTCCAGGAGCTAAAACCGACTTCTTAATTAACACATGCAACGCTGGATCTGGACAATTAGCAGTTACCATTGAAGGCCCTTCCAAAGTCTCCATGGATTGTACAGAAGTAGCAGATGGTTACAAAGTGCGATATACACCACTGGCACCTGGAGATTATTTTGCAACAATTAAATACAATGGATACCATATTCCTGGAAGCCCTTTTAAAATTCTATGTACAGGTAAATATTTGTAGTTATATATATATATATATTTATTAACGATAACGATTACGTGGCATAATTTTCATTCATTTTGAAGGAATCGATAAAAGACAAAGAAAAACGTGTCGTGGTTAAACGATAAAAAATCACATAGCCTAGTGCTAAGTGTTTTCATTTTATTGACGTTTGAATCGATATGATTAGTCACTTAGTTTAAGTAATTAAATGTACGCTTATCACTTAAAAAATATGAGTATTTTCATATCACTGCAGAAAGAACACTAACACAAAATTTGTAATTTTGTAACGATTTTTTTGCATAAAAATATCAGTTAAAATTACATAATTTACCATTGTATCGTAATAAATATTATATTTAACATTAAAAAAAGAAGTAAATAAATTTATTTTATAAACTTTCTTTTTTAGGAACGGCAGTTGCAGAACCTGGTACTAAAGAAACGTCATCTGTAGTCTTAGAAACTGTTGCTAAACAATCCAAGCATAAAGGTGATCACCTACCAAGGTTCCGCTCTGATCCCGCAAAAGTTATCAGCAAAGGGCCAGGACTCAAGAAAGCTATAACCCATAAAATGAATTCCTTTCAGATCAACTGCCAAGATGCAGGTATATATTAATTACAACGTATTTATTGAATCTACTAACTTCAACACTTTAATTATTACTTTGAAAAACAATGGTTTCTAATATTATCTTACATACCACGTCAAAAGAACGAATCCACTTGCAAGTAACATATTCCTGATATTAGCGTTATTTTTTGGAGGTTTAAACACCGTCTAACAGTAGCCTAACACATGATGTGGCATATGTTTTTATATAACACATACTTTGATAAGCCCATGATCTTGCCATGTAAGCACCAAATCCTATGAACCTAAATTATCTCAGTGTTCTACCACCCCCCTCCCTTTTGTCACTTACATAGTTTAATAACTTTGATAAGTCCATGATGTTGCCAAGAAAACACAAATCCTATGAACCTAAATTATCGCAGCGTTCTACCGCCTCCCTCCCTTTTGTCACTTACATAGTTTAATAACTTTGATAAGTCCATGCTCTTGCCAAATAAACACAAATCCTATGAACCTAAATTATCGCAGCATTCTACCACCTCCCTCCTTTTTGTCACTTACGTAGTTTAATAACTTTAATAAGTCCATGATGTTGCTATGTAAACACAAATCCTATGAACCTAAATTATCTCAGTGTTCTACCACCTCCCTTCCTATTGTCACTTACATAGTTTAATAACGGTCAATTTGAAAAATTTTTGAAAAGGCAGCTTTAACCTATAAAAGGCTGTAGTACTCAAGAAAAAGTTTTATATTATTTCTATTTAAATCAGAATAAAATATGAATTAAACTTAACATTTTTAACTTTTTTCTCTAACCAAATTATTCTAGGTGCCAGATTATGGTGATTGTTTTATAGCGAGCAAATCTTGATTAAATGTGCCTTATTAACCAAATTATTTTTCTCTCCACAGGTCAAAATATTCTTTTTGTAGCCTTGTATGGACCTAAAGGACCTTGTGATGAACTTCATGTGAAACACACAGGTCGAAATATTTACAACATCACGTACATGATTAAAGATAGAGGAGAGCACGTTCTTATAGTCAAATACGGAACTGATCATATCCCCGGTAGCCCATTCAAAGTAGACTGCACATAGATCCCTTACTTACAGCATCCTTAAAAAAAATTTCCAGCATACCAAAGGTTTCAAACCATCCTAAGACTTACCTTAGCTCTGCAGCTTTCCTATTCCCAGTATAATAAATTTTGACCAAGTAGTCACGCTTGTACGCAAAATGTTATTGGATTCTCTATGCTTTACTTTTAATTGAGTCCAATCGGCTTTATTTTTCAACCAATATGAGTCTTATAATGGTTTGAATAAGCGGTTATACGTCTGGATTTCAATATTTTTGTGTCTTAAACTCAATGTTATAAAGTTATGTTCTGTGCCTGTTGAAAAACATTTTATAGAATATTAAATTAGTCAGAAATATTGATACTATTAACCAATTACTTTCTCTAAATAAACAGTTAGTGATTTTAAAAGAATGACATGGAAAAGTTAATGAAGCTTTAAATGATACTAGATCTTTTGCTAAAGCTCAATCGCGGAAGCTAAATATTGCAGTACCTGCAGTATTTAGCTTTTTTTTTAGTAAAGAAAAGTTTAAATGGTATTAATTAAGAAACATCAAAATGTGTTTATTTATTATTTTTTCTAATTGTTAAAATTGTGTTGTTAGCAGATTTTTTTTTTCAATCTTTGTAATTTCAGATCGGTAATCTTTTTAGATTATTTATGGAGAAAAAAATTCTAATTCACTTTTTTTTAAAAATTAATTAATATACAATTTTAAAAAAATTATTTGTATTATTTTATATACCTGACTGCTATTTTAATAGTTCATCATAATATTCAATGTGCTATAATTTAATATCAGTCAACAAATCTCTGCAACTTTTTTTTCTTCAATTTGACCTCAATTTAAAAATAATAATAATAATAAAGCTATTTTTGAAATTCATTTTTTTTCTTAAAGTAGCAAAATTTTTTTCATAATAGTATTCAGTTTTAACTTAAAGCATAAAAACTTATAAAAGTCTGTATTCTTATGAAGTATTAAATCTTACACAATTTATTTGATAAAGGTGAAAAAAATTATTTTTTAAATAAGACATAATGTTCAAAAAACTTTTTTCAACCGTTTGTGATGCTATCTTTTAATTTGTTTCCTTAAAGAAAAAAAAACATAAAAAATAACAGCGTTCCTTAGATATTATACTAAACAATTTTCTGTTGTGATTATAAAATAAAAATGCGTTCTCTCATTTTATAATTTAATCAACTCAAAACTTTATAACAATTTCTTTTCAATATTCATTAATATTATTCCATAACAAAGGTTGACATTTCTACAATATGAAATTTTAAAAATTTGCTTGAAATATCATTGATATACAGTCTTGCTTCAAAACGTGGTTTCTTTTATGCACACTGTAAGTAGTAATCTCACACATAATATTATCTAAATTCCATGTGTTTTAAAAATTATGTTGTGCCTGTAATTATTTCATTCCAATCGAAACATTTCAAAAGAACCCCTTTTCAAAATGTTCGAAAAATAATTATGAACATTTCGAATACTTCAGTCTGACAACGCTGCAGAAAAAAGTTTTACATTACATTATTTTTTCCGAAACTATGTGTAATATTTATCAAAATCAGCATTACTTTTGTGATTAAGTTATGAACTCACAATAATTTATTTTGAAACATAGGAACATACAGAAAATATCATTTGTATTTTGAAATAAATGTTTTAAAATATTTAATGATTGTCATTATTTTGATTGCTCTTTTACTTCTGAAGTTACGATTCATTCAGTTTAACCGAACATAAAATCAGTACTTTCATATTTTTGAATATGAATTCTACAAACTTTTACTCACTTTATTTTTTAATTAATTCCACATTCACCCTTTTACTTTCAAAAGGTTGCAGTTACAGTTATAAATGTAGTATCTAGGTATATAGTAAAGTGGCTATGATACTTACAAGACGGGATCACTTACGGACCAGTTTCGCGCTCCCATGTTCCAAAATCGCACTCGTTATTTTCTCTCAGATAATGAGAATGGGTAATTTCACTGACATGGGACTTTTGCAGCCCACTCCAAACTGATCTGACGATGCCGTTCGAAAACCAATTGAAAAACTTAATCGGTTTTTATCGTTTGAGTGGAGATTCTCTTTCCTTCATCAAAATATAAAAAAAATTATATAACATATATCTAGAAATTGAGAATTTGATTGGTGCATTTTTTAAAAAAAGTGTCAAAACACATTCATTAGGAATGATCTCCATGTTCGTAAAAATAATGAAATGTACTTTATTATTCTTTAATATTATACCTTTTTTATTGGCGATTAAAATAGGCTACAGGTGGCTCAGAGTAGAACTCTCTGCCTATGGCAACATTTCGCATCTTTTCACCATTAGCGCGTGGATAGTCATAGGAGAAGGAAGCACGTTAGTTTCTGCCTTGATTTTCAAATATATTAGAAACTTTTAACTTAGGAAACTATGTTGACTTAGGAAACTGTATTAAACATAGTTCTAAGAAAAAACGCCGTAGAAATTTTAGAAAATATTTTAGCATTTATTAACATTTAAATATAAAAAATATTAAGGAAGAGGAAAATATCGTAGAAGATTCTCTTATATAGCTAAGAAGAGAAAGAGAGGGAAAGAAGGAGGGTCAAGACACGGAATCGGTCTTTTCACCTGATGGCAAATTCGAGTATTACGATCGATTAATTTTCTAAACGAAATATGAACGGGGTGTTTTCAATATCAATGTAAACAATAACAATCTCGAGCTCTTGACCAGCTCAATTTCAGGTTAGAAAGTTTGCAACTGCTTATTCTGCGTGACGATATTTTCAAACAGATAATTTTATTTTTTATAAAAGAAATAAATTTATGTAATTTCTGAACTCAAATCGGCTATTTGCAATCGCGATGCTCGAATACGCCATCTGGTGAGATGACCGGTTCCATGTATTGATCCTCCTTCTCCTTTCATCAGTTGTATAGGAATGTTCAACGATATTTTCCCCTTTCTTAATTTTTTTGAATTTAATTGGCAAAAATATTTTTTCAAAATTTCCGCGACTCTTTTCTTAAGAATTATGCTAAATGTAGTTTTCAGATCCATATAGTTTCGTAACTTAAAAGTTTTTAATCTATTTGAAAATCAAAGTAGAAAATAACGTCCTTCCTTCTCCTATGACTCTCCTCACGCTAATGGGGAAAGCATGTAAAGTGTTGTCATAGGTAGAGAGTTCTGCTCCACTCCACCTGTAGCACATTTCGATCGTCAATATTCCATTAGATATTAATGATATTAAGTAATTTTGGTGAGTTTGAAATGAACATTTATTTTAGTTATTTATAGATATATTCTTAAAAAAGATAACACGGTTGCAAGATTTAGAAAAAACTCTCTTTTTTGGCAGTTCTGATTTGGCCTCTTTTTACTTTTTTACTGTTTGTTCTTGTTGCAAGCCGTGCATCATCATACGCTAGTGTTAGCATATTGTTCGAACTGCGAAGTTTGAGTTAGCATACTGTTCGAGTTAGCATATTGTTCGAGCTTCATTTTACAAATTATCATTTAGGTTTAAATTTCGAAGTTGGTATATTGTTAACAAGTTTATAAGTGTCATAAAAAAAAATTTCTTCAAATGTTAAGCTACACAGCAAGAGCCACTTCGAGTTTCAGATTTAGAACTCATCATAAACTCAAATAATAAATTAGGTAGCAAATACTATGTGTACAAAAAATACTACTCAAGAGAGTCTCAAAGTACAATGAAAATATTGTAAGCCAAATGACATCAAAATACACCGGAAAAAGTAACCCGCAATTATGGGCAGTAAAGAGCCTGTAGTGCTGTACCGTGAGTAAAAATTTTGGTACAATTAGTTAGAGTTTAGGCCGAAACAACAAAAAAAAAACATAAAGATCGTATAGTTTTAACAATATTAACATTAGTACACAAAAGAAAAAAAAATAATAAATTAACCTAAATTTGCCAAAAGGTTCGATTCAAAAAAAAGATTTATTTATAAAAAAAATCACTTACCTAAAGCTTTAGAATACACATGCTGAAAAGAAAGTGCTACCCCCCCCCCTTATTTATCTATAACATCTTAAGTAAAATAGAAAAAAGAAAAACCAACATTTAATTGAGAAATGACTCCAATCATTAAGATAAAAAAAAATTATTTATTATAATAGCATGGTTATCAGGATATATTATCAGGATTATAAAATATAATTTTAGGTTTTAAGGTTTTAAAATGCAGGGTAGTTGGCAAGGTTTACAATTTGTTAAATTAAAAGTTCACTAGATGAAAAATGGAAAATAACTGTCCGGTAGCTGCATTCACACTATTACTATTGCAATTATAAAAGAAACGAAATCATACCACGTGCCCCCTGGCACGGACTTGATGGCACTTCCTCATGAAGTTAAATGAACAAGATCTTGATCACCATTTCATCTTCCTTTCATATTAATCTGCATATCAGCTTCTGTGCCGCATGGCACGCGTTTCTTCCAAATTCCACATGGCTTTTTTTTTTCAGCCAAAACCTCGTGGAGCACGACGTCTAACAGGTAGGAGAGCGAGAGAGAGCAAGCTTTTTTGCACACCGCGCACACTTCCTTTTATATACTTTCCAAAAACGCCACCATTGCCAACACCTCAAAACTCACAAACAGAAATAATTTTTCAAAAATAAAATTATTTTAACAAAAATTGAAAGATAATTACAAAATAAAAGTACCTTGCATATGCTGGATTTTCATGTAACAATTATATATCAATTCCTGGAATACATATTGAACAATACAAACAACATAATATAAACAAAAGTGCACATTTTTTATAGCCAAAAAGGCTTGTTCCTCAATCCTGGCAGCTGATTTAACCTCTTCTAAAGTTAAGGGATTTTTTGAAAGGACCCCTCTTAAAATTTGGGGATGAAGATTTGTTTTTAACATATTAATTAGCATTTTTTCCTGTTGGATTTTTGCCATAGCAGGGTCACATCCTAAATCTAATTTTTTAACTTTCTCAAATGCTTGGGCAATAAATCTATCAACAGGAGTATTAATATCATGTTTAAATGCCATAAAGTCAAACAATGCTTGAGAGGGAGAGATTTTCTCCCCAAAAGCTTTCAAAAGAGCTGTTTTTAAATCTTTATATGATTTAACTGATTCTCTAATTTCCTCACTGAGCTCTCTGGCTTCATCGAATAATCGATCTCTTAATGCAAACAATTTGTCACTTTCTGACCAGTTGAACTGAACTGCATAATCCTCCAAACGTGCCAAAAATTCCTTAATTTTCATACCACTGTTCCCACCCCTAAAAATTGGCAATGACATAAGCGATGAAGCAGTTAAAGCCACTGGGATGATAGTGGCAATTACGTTTGGAAGACCAGGCGAGTCAGTATTCTCATCAGAATCCATGATTCAAAACAATAATATAATACAATAAAAACAATATAAATACAATAAAATTAACCTGGCATAACCTGGTCACCCCTCACAAATTGAGTCACCTCTCAATAAAAATACATGTGTATATCAAAGGCTGAAAGTAAATTTTTAAAAAAAGAAAAGTCACGGCACCAATTTTGTACCGTGAGTAAAAATTTTGGTACAATTAGTTAGAGTTTAGGCCGAAACAACAAAAAAAAACATAAAGATCGTATAGTTTTAACAATATTAACATTAGTACACAAAAGAGAAAAAAATAATAAATTAACCTAAATTTGCCAAAAGGTTCGATTCAAAAAAAAGATTTATTTATAAAAAAAAATCACTTACCTAAAGCTTTAGAATACACATGCTGAAAAGAAAATACTACCCCCCCCCTTATTTATCTATAACATCTTAAGTAAAATAGAAAAAAGAAAAACCAACATTTAATTGAGAAATGACTCCAATCATTAAGATAAAATCAGGATATATTATCAGGATTATAAAATATAATTTTAGGTTTTAAGGTTTTAAAATGCAGGGTAGTTGGCAAGGTTTACAATTTGTTAAATTAAAAGTTCACTAGATGAAAAATGGAAAATAACTGTCCGGTAGCTGCATTCACACTATTACTATTGCAATTATAAAAGAAACGAAATCATACCACGTGTCCCCTGGCACGGACTTGATGGCACTTCCTCATGAAGTTAAATGAACAAGATCTTGATCACCATTTCATCTTCCTTTCATATTAATCTGCATATCAGCTTCTGTGCCGCATGGCACGCGTTTCTTCCAAATTCCACATGACTTTTTTTTTTCAGCCAAAACCTCGTGGAGCACGACGTCTAACAGGTAGGAGAGCGAGAGAGAGCAAGCTTTTTTGCACACCGCGCACACTTCCTTTGATATACTTTCCAAAAACGCCACCATTGCCAACACCTCAAAACTCACAAACAGAAATAATTTTTCAAAAATAAAATTATTTTAACAAAAATTGAAAGATAATTACAAAATAAAAATACCTTGCATATGTTGTGAAATAACTTAATCATTTAACTATTTAACCAAATTTAAAAATTTAATTACAAAAACATATCAAATCAGCAGAAGAAAAAAAACTCAAACTGAATAAACTGAAAGTAACCTTAAAAACTTGGATCATTAAAATCCAGTAGTAACTGATGCTGCCACCTGTCTGCTTAAAAGGAAATTAACTGAACAAATGTTTTAAAAAAAACAAACCTGTTCACTATTATTCAAAGAAACAGTTAAATAAATTTTTAAAAAGAAAAAGTTATTAGTCTAAAATTTAAATTAAATTAAATACCTAAAAAAAACTGAACTCTTACAAGTAAAAATAATAAAGTTTACCAAAAATAAAAGAAATTTAAAAAGTTAAAGGTAAATAAAACATGTAGAATTTTTGAATTCTACAGTGCTCCTCCCCAGTGTAGAAAACACCATCCATTTAAAACATTGATAAATAAGTTGAGCAGCTTCCTCAAGAAACTAAAAAAAGCTGTTAATAAAATTTTGATAAGAATATCTGAAAACTAACTGCTTTACCTTTCCAAATTAATATTCTTGGAACAGAGATACCTCTCAAGGAATCTCTAACAGAAATGATTTTATTAAAAGGGAAAAGAGATGAATTTTCAAATGACTTTTCTGAAATGTCGCTACCAGTAATTTAGTTTTTTGAGTACGCTGATGCCCTTATTGATAAAATTATTAAATACAAAAAAATGACATCAGGTGAAAATTATGAATTGTATGAATCGAAAAAGCAACAGTTAAAAGATTAACTTCCGTTAACTTTTAGACGAGTGGTGATCGAAGTGTGCTATGGATGATTGGCTGAATGTAAACAATAACAAGCTTCCTAAAACAGAAAGAAATTAAAAAAACTTCCGATGTACCCCTTCCAAAGTATCTGCATGTTATACTTACAAGGTGGTTTATGAACAGGCTTAATATTCTACGAAGTTTTATTACTGTGATTTCTGTTTAAATTTCGGCTTAGTTTCACCATTCATAAGAGTTTTCTGGAGAGATGTCCGGTTCTATGTCTTTAACCTCTCCCTTCTCTATCTTCCTCTTCTCAGTTGTACAGGAATGCATTACGATATTTTTCCCTTTCTTAATATTTTTCGTATTTACTTGTCAAAAATATTTTTTTAATTTCGTCGATGCTTTTTTTAGAACTATGTTCAATGTAGTTTTCAGTTCCATATAGTTTCTTAAGTTAAATATAATAAATTAAAAAATTTTAATCTACTTGAAAATCAAGACAGAAACTAACATGTTTCCTTCTCCTATGGCTCTTCACGAGGTGAATGGCGAAAGCATGCTAAGTGTTGCCATAGATAAAGAATTCTGCTCTTTGCCCCTTGTATCCCATTTTGAATACCAATAATAATACTAGAGGGTAAGTTTTTCCAAGCTTAGGCATAAAAATCTATTAGATGCAGTAATGACGGAAATCTTATGATGAATTTTAACCCCAGCTTCATCTTCGCTTCGCTTTACACGGCCAACTATCCATAAGTGGGCAAAGCAGAACTCTCTATCTACTGCAACAATTCATATGCTTTCACTTTTAGCGTGTGGACAGCCATAGGAGAAGAAAATACGTTAGTTTCTGTCTAGACTTTCGAATAGATTAAAAAAAACTTTTAAGTTAGAATACTATATAAATCTCAAAACTGCATTTAACATTGTTCTTGAAAAAAGTGTCATGGGAATTTTAGGGAATATTTTTGAGAATTAAATACAAATAACGCTAAAGAAGGGGGAAATATCGTAGTACATTCCCATACAAATGAGAAAATGAGGAGAGGAAGAGTTTGGTATAGACATGGGAAAGAATCTGTCCAAAGAAGACGTATTCGAACGTTGTGGACTTCTTAGAAGTAGAAGAAATTTGGAGCAGGCCCTAAAATTCGAGTCACAAAGCAAACCGCATGCTGGTACTGCATCTTTGATCATCGGCGAAAGAAAAAAAGTACCTGATATGTGATTATTTTTTTTCAAGAAAAAAGGTATGGTCGCTCAATGTCATTTGGAAAAATATGAACCGAATGCAGGGAGTGGGGTCTCTTACGTTATCATTTTCCATGAATAGTATACGCGCAATTCCACGCTCTCCTGGTTACGCAGGGGATTGATCGTAAAGACATGGTTCCCTCTAGAACACCGAAGTCAAGATACTCTGGCTGAGCTCAGTGGGTGGATGACTACTTGGATCAGCCTACATAGGGACCGAGAGTGCACGGTATCGGTCCTCCCTAAACTGTTGTAGCCTAAAGTTATCGCTCACAAGCAGTCGGGCTACCAAAGCAGGTGAGCCATCCTCTCTGGAGAGGATCAAAATTGCAATGACATGTCTCCGGATCATCCTCAGGCATGTTTCCCAGACCGTCGTCAATAGCCCATTGAGCAGATCTACTGCGACGTAAATAATAACTAACCTAACCTAACCAAGGTAGGCAGATATTTTTTTACATCGCACTAGAGCAACGCAATGAGAAACAACCCCGAGGATGACCCAAAGACATGCCATCACAATTTTGCTCCTCCGCTTTGCTAGCACGACAACCTGCGCTCGAAGTCGAGCACTTTACATCAGAACAGTGTAACGAAAACTAATACCTCGCACCCTCTGTCCCTACGCTGGCTGATCAAAGTGGTCACTCATCCACTTACTGAACGCTGCCAATGATGCTTGACTTCGGTGCTCTACTCTGAACCGTGCTTTCATGATCAGTCCACATCAGGACCTAACCTAACTAAGCACTGCTGAAGAAATAGGAGAACCTAATTGGTAATTTGTTTGTTTGTTCATTTACGTCGCACTAGAGCTGCACAATGGGCTATTGGCGACGGACTGGGAAACATCCCTGAGGATGATCCAAAGACATGCCATCACAATTTTGATCCTCTGCAGAGGGGATGGCACCCCCGCTTCGGTAGCCCGACGACCAGTACGCTAAGTCGAGCACTTTACGGTAGCACAGTTTAACGAGGACCAATACCGCACACCCTCGCTTCCTACGCAGACTGATCCAAGTGGTCACCCACCCGCACACTGACCGCAGCCAGTGATGCTTGACTTCGATGATCTGCTGGGAACCGTGCCTTAACGATTAGTTCACTGCGGGACAACCTAATTGGTAAAATATATTTTCTAATAGAAACGGTCCAATCAAGTTTTCAGTTAGTTTTCTCGGTGATACGATGGCTGCAGACAGCTAGAATGCTCAGTTGAAAATATAAATGCTGAATTCATGAGAATTTTGTTGAACAGAAATAGGCATATTAACGTTCCTTATCTTTTAATCAATCAATCAACTGACATCAAAACCAAAGCAAAATAAACAAGAGCAGACAAATAGCAACTGATGCGTTTTAATTTTTCGTCCATTTTCCATTCGTAATTATTCCATCGTAAATTATTTTTAATAGGTATGTCTTAATTGGTAGAATATTTGCTTTAATCTATTATTATTATTCACCTAGAGACTTATTAGTTCTTTACTTAGTTGTACAAAGCGTTTTTGCTGGGTTTTTGAAAACTAATATTTACATTGCATCATTAAAAAGAATCCGATATTTGAAATACAAATGTGAAAGCGTGTCTTAACATAGTATACATGAAGGATAAATTTGAAATATATTCACCTTTATTTTTAACACTTAATGTAATATTAAAAGCTACAAAAACTTTTACGAACTCTCAAACGACTTTGAATAGAAAATTCTGCTAATTCTGAAATAAACTATTGTATCCTAGGTGTTGCATTTGTATCCAATATCATAGAAATCAGCCGCTGCATCAAGTCAAATCAAGCGAATGTAATTTTTACTAAACGGCAGACACTGAGTTATTAAAATGAATGGGTATAAAAAAAAATATTTTAACAATAAATTTATTAAAATAATCTTAGTGTACAATATTTTATTTAATAATAATTTTTATAGATAAATTAATGAATAGAATTTTTAAGACAGAGGTGCACAACCGTTAAAACTTCCAAAAGTTTTTTTTTTTCGTAAAATGAAAAACAATTTTTTACAATTTTGAATTGCTCATTTGAGTCATCACATTTTGAAGCATTTCCCGATAACGTTTTCAACTGTTATTGCTACAAAATTCAGCCTAGTTTTTAATAACCCACTATTTTTAAGGTACTTACATATTAATGCAACCAGGCCGAAATTCGCATAAATTGCCAAATTTGGCGACCCTACTTACAGCAACCCTACGTGTTATACATGGTTTTTCGTAAACAAATTATTTTGCTTACTGGTTAGATTAAATGCCGTGAAATACTTTAACTATGGGTATTTGGGATCTGCCTGCGAGTGAGAAAGATGTTGTTGAATTGTTACAGGGATACGGTTTTCAATCAGTGCTAAAAGCAATAGCCAAAAGATTTCCACCGAAAAAATAATTCTGCAACTTATTCAAATTCGAAACCAGAAGGGTTTAATTGCTATTTTATATTTTAAAACAAAATAATATAAAAAACTGTATTTGTTATGAGAAATAATGCACTATGTGATGTCGAAATAATATGTAATGTAAAAGGCTATTAAAGTATATGCTTATAATTTTGTTTATAAAATACTTTGTTTTATAAAAAAAAATTGATTTCTATTTTTTCTACTTACGCCAAATTTGGCGATTTATGCGAATTTTGGCCTGGTTGTGTTAATACGTAAGTACCATTTTTAATATAAAATTATGATACGCGAATCTGAGCAATTACTTTTTGACACCTTTTATTTTTACCGATTTTATCATAGCTCCCAGTGACATTTCGATTGTTATTTTTGGCATTTATAACTACCAATTTCCATGTTGTTTTGAGAATCACTTAATAGTTATAAATCGCACATTTAATTGATCAGTGCTTTGTTTTTGCTAATTTCATCATAAACCAAGCTATTTATCAATTATTTTTTTGGCAGCTTTTTTTAGGCATTATCTTGTAGTTTTAAAAATTCCATTTTCATTACAACATGCAAATTTTAAATCATGTATTTAAAAATAATTACTTATTTATGCATTTTATTCATGCTAATTTCATCATATAATTTTTTTTTGTTGCAATTATTGTAATGCTTTATCAAGTGGTTTTGTCGATTCTGTTACTTTATTACGACACATAAGATCATCTTTATAAACTACCTGGTTCTTTTTTTTTCTAGTAGAAAAGGTTATTTATCTTATAGCCAGTTATTGTGGCATGTGTAAAAATGTTAACAGACCTTTCCACTAAAGGTTGTAAAGACGACACTGTCATCTTTACTCATCTTGCTATCTAGTTACTGTCAATTAATCAAGGTTTCTAGTTCCAAGAAGGACAGTGAATACTATAGTGAAACATCTTTACAGTACAAAAACAATTTTACTGATTCTATGCCAAATTTTGTGATTGCTTTAACAATTTTTCTTACAGTCCTTCCAATTACTATGGCTATCAAAAGTGAAATTGGTAAAAGATTTGAAATTGGGATCAATGATGACTAATGCCTGCCTTTCATCTTTGGCACTTATTTCTAATTAGAATAATCTATCAACTTTTTGTTTATTTCTGTTTTTATAGACAATTTCACTTCCTCAAAAAGCTAGAAAAACTGCATAATAATTAACTTATCCATATTTGTAAGCAATATTATAATTTTTTCTTTACATTTGCTAAATCTTGAATATATTTTTCCTAGTCCTGGAATATACTATTCATATGAATTATTTTAATTTATATTTACAAATGTGTCAGTCAATGATCCTTTAGATCAGTGTTTCCCAAAGTGCGGTGGGGTACGAGAACTGTTTAGCGGGGGTACGCGTTCTTATGCGAAATATCTTACAAGAAAGGAAAATTTCAAAATTTTTTATTTAAAAGCAAAGCTAGCCATGAAAATTTACGATTACGTATTTTTCTATTGGCTATTTTTTGCAGTTACCAGTTAATAATTAGTGGTGTCAGCAATCAGTTGTGATTTCTAACTTATGAGCAATTTTTTTATAGAAAAAAATGCATAAATTTTTTAATTAGTGGTACGTAACGTTATGAAAAATTTAGAAAGGGTACACCAAAGTCCTAAGTTTGGGAAACACTGCTTTAAATCAGGAGTGTAATTTTTAAAATAATGACATGAATTCAACTTAGATATCAAAAAAATTAATTATATTAAAAATTTCAATTTCCGGTTTATAAGTGTGTAGAGTGATCTCTGAGAACTGATGCGGATAAAGTCAAGAAAAATTAAAAAGCAGGGTCAGCATGATAAAAATAAAAAATTTACTTAAAAAATTATTGATTTATATGATTCACTATGATTTTTTTAAATCATAGATTTATGAAGAAATTATTATTTTTACCATACTGCATTATCTAATATACATATACTTAAAGTTGTGATAGTAAATCACTGATATCAAATCTTATTAATAATAAATGTTTTATTCTTAAAATGAGGAATGGGTTAAAGTAATTAAAAAACAAAATAAGGTTTTTTTTCTGTTCAAGAACTTAAATGTAGATAAGAATGTAATATTTAAATGAAAATATTTCATTATTCTTTTCATATCATTTTCATATTTTTATGTGCTCATTGTATGCAAAATAATTTGCTAGTTTACTATCAGACTCATTTAATTTGATGCATATTTATTTTAATACAAGTAATTTTAAATCTTATTAAATACGTAATTAATAGATACTTGCAATTAAAGAATGGATAAAGACTTGTTCTGCGAAGAATAATTTAATTTAAAAATGTTTTCTGATCTAAATTAATCTACTTTTAATTTGACCAATTGATTCTGTCTTAACAATTCATTAAGGTTTTGAGTTAGATAGAAAAAAGTAACTGACTTCACTTATTCAGTGATTACTTTGTCATAATTAAATATAATATTAACCTTTTTATTATTAGAAAAATTTTAGTTGCAATATTGCTGTCAAATAATATTAAGCATTATTTATACATTTTATTGGAGTTTTTTAAAAAACTGATTGACATAAAAAAAATCCAATGCTCAATATATATATTTTAAAATAAAACACGATTTTAATAAACTCTGATAAAATGATTTTATGTTTTGCTCAGGGCCGCTAAAAGTAAGCACTCCCCTGCTGCTGGTGGCCGACTTGACACTCATTGAAAATTTTAGTCCCATAAAAGAAACTCTCAAATCATTTCATAAAATTTAGTTTCATGGACCACTGCTGAGTTATGCAACATGCTATTTGAGTCGATTTTGTTTATAAAATAAAATAGAATTGAATGGATAGTTTTTGAGGTATTGATGGACTAGGTTAAAATATATTTATTGGTCCATGCTTGAAGTTTAATAATTCATATGTATGGGGCAATTTTGTATTGGTCACTGCAACTTCCCAAATGTTTGAATCATTTGATTAGTTATTAAATATTCTCTGAAATTAGTATATTAAAACTTACTTTTAACTCTTGGGGACCTTCTCAATGCATTTAAAATTCAAAAAAAATATTTATATTGTGAGATGACTATGGCCTCCTGTGATGTTTTTTTTCACAGAACTTGGCAAATAATTTGTCATAGATACATACAAAAAAATCTCATTTTTCTGAATAGTTGAATTTAGTCAATGTTTAATTTTTGTCTTACACAGTCGATTCACAATAACTCTAATATTCTGGGGTGATTGTGAGCCCAATTAAAAAATCCTGAAAATTTCCTGAGTAATATCATTAATGACGCATTTCAAAAAATTAATGTCTTTATAATTTTAAATCATTGATATTTTCACAATGTGAAATTCTATATAAATTATATGCAGCATAATTTAAATTAATAATTATGTATTTAGTTTACTTTTATCTCTAATCACATTTATTATTCTACCAGAAAAAATATTGACAAATGAAAGAGTTGCCAAGTATTAAATTCTAGTTCTAATATTCTAAATAAAATATACAAGAATTTTTATACAAAATGTGATAGATGATTTCTGTAAACTTCTGGACTTTGGATTTCCGGAGCACAATCATCTCTGAATATTCCTTTGATTTGATTTTTTCCACCTATTTTAATTACATATTTTTTCTCCATTAACGTTAATTTCCTAAAACTCTTATTATTTTTTTAAAACTAGATATTTTGTACTTTAAAGTGAAAAAAGTGCCAATTCAATTTCTTCTTTTAAAGTCCTCTCACATCTCACTCAGCATGCCTTGAACAACATCTGTTGAGACTCTGAATAAAAAAGGGATAACTTGTGTCCTTTTGTGAGCATTGTTTGTATACACACACACATATATATGGGTCATTCTCACAAAAACAGTCATTTTCATGTTCCCAGTATATTTTGTTTGTTTTACAACTTACGAAAAAAAAAATTCAGGGAAAGTTTCCTCAGAATGCAAGCTAACAAAAGAATAAAAATAAAATTATCACTTTTTATTTATTTTAGGTAATTTAAATATACCAATATGTCATTCCCTCACTTGTCCCCACTGCTGATTTAAAAAAAGAAAAAAATTGTTTCTGAAATAAAAAAATTTTATTTACAAATTCGCGTTTTTTATTTCAGAATATTGAAATATAGAATTCAGAAAATCAATTATAAATTTAATTTCTGATAAAAATATTAACACAGCACTATTTTAAACTTTGTCCCTAGTGTTTCGCATCATTCTCTCACAACTATGTTCTTATCACCTGCAATCTTCTTAGAATAAAAATATTTTTATAAAAACTTTAGCAGTTAACAACTGGCATCATAGAACAAAATTGCAGTATGTTTCCATCTTCAAATTAAAGAAGCTTTGCTGTGGAATAAATTTGAATGAATCAAACCAGGTAAAATTTTTTACATTCGTCATTCCCTCATGTCATTTTTTTAGAGTAAAATAAAATACAACTTCATCGAGAAAGTGGATAATTATATGTTGTTTTCTTGTATGAATATAATTGTATGTGATTGACTTCAGAAATTAATTAGGCCTAACTGTTATTTTAAAATTTTATTGAATTTGTCATTCCCTCACTAGTGTATAAAGTGAGGGAATGACGCTGAAGTGAGGGAATGATTCAAGATGAGTATATTATAAAAAAAAAAATTTGTTCAATGGTGCCAGCCAATTTTATTTCCCAAACCTGTAAAAACTATTAAATATATAAGACTAAATTATAATAAATATTAGATATACTTAGTATGTTATCATTTTCAAACTTTAGGTAGATGCAACTTAGATAAAAACATGTATTAAAATAAAATATCATTCCCTCACTATTAGTGTCACTCCCTCACTATTAGTGTCACTCCCTCACTTTTTAAATAGTGAAATTAATTAATTTATTCATTAATCAATTTAAAAAATAAATTAATTTATTTATTAAATTAATTATTTAAAAAATTAATTAATTTAAATATTAAGTATAATTTATAGGATATATACTTTCTTTCTAATGCCATTACATATTTATTAATATAAAAAGTTTCAGAGCTTTTTATTAACTTTACTTTTTTGGGATTTTATGAATTGAAAAATGACAGTTTTCGTGAGAATGACCCATATATATATATAGATGTATGTATATAAGTATATTTATATACTATATAGCTAGACAGATAATGGTGCAAAGTATAGGTGTATTACCTTGGTCAATTAATTAACATATGTACATTTTTCTAAACATAAATATACACAGACAGTTAATAATATAAATATGCAGGCATGTTAATGGCACGAATCACCTGAACTGGTTGAAACCAGTTTTACGCTTATCATAATTCATGTAACTCGTTTAAAAAGATATCCTGGGATGATGTGCCCTAATAATCCTTCTTTCATATCCTGGGACAAATCAGAGGCTAAGTCAAAATGCTCTGTGGTTTATAAGTTGTGTAGGTTGCAAAAACTTCATTTTAATGTTTACTGACATAAGCTTCTTTCTCCCTTAATGTAGAATCTTCAGACCTGGATAATTTTCTATGTCTTCTAAAGCTAAATGGTGTTTAGCTGGAGCTACTGGTCTTGCTGTATTTATTATAGGATATGTTCACTTAAAGCAAGAATGGGAAATAGAGAAACTACATTCTGGGGTGATTAAAGATATGGAAAGACAAAAATTAAAAAAATTACAAAAAGAACTCAACTCGAAAGATAGAACTGAAATTTCTATAAATAAGAATTTGTAATTTATTGTGTTAGTACATTGTTGCAGTCATGTATATTAATTTTCTGAAATAAACTATTAGTTGAATATTTACTCTACTTATGAGTGCCTTGTTTATTATATTAGGTAAATGTGTTTCCTTTAGTATAATCAATTTCAATTTAATATTGTCTGGCTAATATTAATTATTTTAATAGAGAACCAATACTAAGCAACTCATAACAATTGGAAATCAATATTTAGGAAATTTAATGGAACAGTTCATTAAAAAAATAATTTTTATAATTTCTAGTCAGTATAATTCCTTCATACCAATATTTAAATAAAATGTACAATTGAGTTCATTTTTTAAATCAAATATTTTTCAGTGGGATTTCAATATTTTCAAAATGGAAACACAGTGAATATACATCATAACATTTGTGTTCAATAGTAACTTTCTGAATGAACTAATAGTAATTAAAATAAAGATATTAGATTGAAAATCCAAATCTCCTGATTATTCAAACCAATTATTTTAAGAACTGCATTAGTATATACAGAAAATGGGATGTTCTTGACACACACAAATCAAAAATGTCAGGACAAAAAGCTTAAAAATAAAGACAACCCAATATTTTTCCTCAGGAAAATCAGAAATTTCATGACAACTCTGATATTATTAAACCTTAAGTTCTATTATCGAAACATACAATAAAATAAAGAATTTGTTTATGTCTGTATAACTGTAAGCCATAAAAATAAGAAATTCAACATGAAGCTAAATTAGTACTATTATAAACAAATTATGAAGTCACATTTTTTATTATATGATTAAATTTTGTCAAAACTTTTAAAGATAGCATCAATGTTTCCAAGCTTTATCGAAAAGTTGTAATCAAAAGATTGTTCTAACATACTTATTTTTTATTGTTCTCAGTTAATGATCGTGATTATTGTATCATAGTCAGACTACATGATCACATTAGTATTTCTAAGGTTAACTGAAACCACATGCACATGTTTATTTTATTTATGGTTATGCTTTTAAAATGTCTTAGAACAAAACTAGAAACAAAAAAATGTTTGTACTAAAAATCATAATTAATGGAGAAACGGTACGAATTTGTTGAGGATAAAAGTTAAAAAACATCAATATTATTACTGATGCCAATGACAATTTCGGTAATGGCTTCTTATTGAAATAAAATAATTAACTTTATACTAAAAAGCATAATTATTGGAGAAATGGTACTAATTCGCTTAAGAGCAAATAAAAAATCTACAAAACTTCTATTAATTTTGGTAATAAAGTACTAATTGAAATTTTAAAAAAAAAACTAAGCTAAGACACTAAAAAGTTTAATATGTACCACATAAACTCTTATATAAAGTATTTCATGAGCTGCATCAGTACTATACAAACCAACAGAATAGGTTTTTACAGCCCCTCATGAGTTGCCTAGAGCAACAACATTATACCAGACACTAAATCTAGTTAATCTTTATTTTGATGAGATAAATAATTAAGTATGTGTTTTGCTTAATCTAATAACCTAAAGCCACCAAAAAGGGTAAAATATAATAAATTTTTAAAAAAACATTGGAATTCGTTTAGCTTTATTTCTATCAATATTTGTCTTACAGTGAAGCTTAATCTTGAAGTTTTGTTTAGTACTGATTTATTAGTTCTTTTTTTACACCCCATACGTACAAGTACTAAAATAAATTGAAAAAAAAAGTAGTTCACACTTTATTATTAAACCATTAATACTAAAACTTACTTTAACTATTTTAAATGCAACCCATGTCATTTTTGCACTTTGCACCTGTTCATCACTCCATTACTTTGAAGTATTTTTTAATTAATAATATAAAATCAATGTGATATATTGCATTAAATATATTAAACTTTGTATTGATATAATGAATTAAAAATAAATTATATTTTATAAAACTTAATAGTACTAATATTATAAATTGTTTGCAGCTAGAGGTATTAAATAAACAAGACTTAAGTATAGCATTTTTATTACAGACAAGCAAGAGGAAAAATCACTTTTTAACATTTATTACTAAAGTAAAATTTGAATGTTAAATGTTTTTGTATTTTTTTGTTATTATTTATTATTATGTTAAGGATTAAAAGTGGATATTTTTGAATTGTTATTGAAAACATTAATAGTTACGTGGAAGAGATTATTATTCGGCATATTACTTTCTTAAAAAAATTAAACAAAAATCTTTCAACCCTGTGCATAACCTCTTTACAAGATGGAATTTGAAAAGAATTTACCTAGTTTTAAAATACAATACAAAAGTATTTTCAAGCGAATCATTCGATAACCAAAAGTTGGAGCCTATCGTTGAATATATTAAAGATGTAAATATTTATATTTCTTCAAGCTTATAGATCAGAAATAATAAAAATAAAACACATTTTCACTCGTACTACGTGTAAAGTGATGTAGTTATTTTATTCAAATACAAAATTTAGGACAGTTACTGAAATTTTTTCTTACACAGCATATTAATATAATTCATATTTCTCAGCTAATTCATTTTTAGAATGCATTTAATACTATAAAGCAATAACAAATTAATCTTAAATGTTTGACAAATTAAAAATACATTTAAAAGGACAAACCTTTTGACAAAAAAAAAATATTTTAATATCACAAAATAAATTGAGGTAATGTGGTCAACTATACAATAAAAATTTAGCTGAATTTATGTGTACAAAAATAGTTTTCTGCTAGAAAACAAATATCTCTTTAAAACTTTTTCTAAAATATTGTTTTGTTCTTCTCAGCTAAAATGAAAAAGGTAAGAATTTTATGCTATGTTTATGTTACACAAATTTTAACTGGGTTATTGCTATTATCTGTAAACAACTTTACAGATGCCTAAAAAATTAATTAATATACATATTACCTACATTAATATGTTATACTCAATGCAGATTCTTCATTTGGATTAAAAGTGTCAATATACATGTTATTTCTTTTATGCATTCTGCGAACATGCGACCTAAGATTGTCCCGGCGAGCAGAGCGGTAGCTGCAATGTGGGCACAAGTGTGGTTTTTCTCCAGTATGCATTCTACGATGTTGGATAATTTTTTTTAATTGTACACTAGAAAAGTTACATAGATCACACAGAAAATGCTCATCATTTTTATGTTTGCGCATATGTCTCTGCATTTCCATTTCTGTAGAACGGTCCTTTCCACAAATTTTGCAACTTAATTTTAAAGTGAAAGTTTCATTCCCAGACAAATGTACTTTTTGATGCTTCCTCAAGGCTTTGTAAACAGTGCATGAATAAGGACAGTAAGGACACTTATACTCCTCAGCATTATGTCTATGACGCTGTGGTAATGCTTCAGGCTTATGTCGCTTTTTACCACAAGGATGAACTCCGTCGTGCATAACATGTGCTTCCATGTGTTTATCAAGCTTGTCCCTACGTTGAGACGAATATGTACAAGAAGGGCAAGTATAACGTTTATTAGAAGCACATTTCACTTTTGAACTTTTTTTGCTTTTCCCTTTTTGCGATTTACCATGACACTTTACATGCTTTTTTAAAGCAGCTCTGCTTCGACATATAACACCACATTCGCCGCAATCGTACACAACTGATGGTGATAATGATTCAACATTATAAATTTCTGACTCTGTATCAATGACCAGTTTGGAATCATCAAAGGTGCCATCATCCATCTGATCAGAACATATATCAATTGAGGAACCAATTGCAAATTGATCAGAGTCTAAATGAACATCCATATGATCATCTATGATGACCTCATTGCCTACTGTAGATCCTATTATTACCTCACCCCCCTCTATGATATCTTCTTGTTTGATAACTGTATTTGGGACAAGAATGATTTCTGCATGAGGATCTTCACTTGAGACCCCAACATTGTGTTGTTCAACAATCAAGTCACCTGGAACAGAATCATGTATGAAGTACTGGCTGACATGGCCTGGGTCTAGAACAACTTCCTCTATACCTTGACTTTTCATAGTAATGAAGCTTGAATGATCCAAATGGCTATCAGAGATAATAAGTGGATGATCACTCATCATTTTGGAAGAATTACCTAAAATGAAACAATGAAACTCAATTATCAAAAACTACCATGTGATACATTTTTTATGCATACGTTGGCATTTATTACAATGCTTTTATGTTTGGCAAGTTTAAAAAAAATACATCTATTTTTAAAAAGATTGACATTCATAATGTGCCAAATCATACTGGGTACAGAGAAAAAGATAATGTACTTGTAATTAAATATTTTATGAAATCTACTTCTAAATTGTTGGATGGTTTCAAAAATGATACTTCATAGGACTCAAGAAAGGAAGGTGAAAGCTGATTCCTTATAGAATGGAGCCTTTACAAAAACTAGGGATGCTGAGCAGGCCAACACTTGCAACTTTTTGCACTGCCCTTTAGATGGCTTCACCATTCAAGCTTCGGATTTAAACTAATTTTTCAATGCATCTTTAGACAAAGCATGTTTATCTTATAAACTTTACTATGTCTTCTCTTAGAAAAAGGAATTATATAACTTAATAATAAAGATCATACGAAAAACTTCCTTAAAATGCATTCTTTAGATTTTTTTTTTTAACTCAGAAAACAGTTTGACGCAATTAATTAGCACTTTTTATGACTAAGTTAATGTTAGAAACTACATTGATTAAATATATAAACTGCTGTTTGTAGAAAATGCAACACCATGAAAGAATCATCAGAATCAAATGAAATTTAATGCAGAAACGACTTGTACTGATACAAATAAATGATGAAATTTTCAAAACAAAAGAAACAAATTAAGCGTCCGAAATCAGTATTTGGTGCAGCCACCACGCGCTGCAATAAGTGCTGCTATACGACGTGGCATGGAGTCAAACAGATGTTGAATATCTGCTTGAGGAAGAGAATTCCATATCGCTTGTATGCGCAACCAAAGTTCGTCTTTGGAAACTGCAGGACGCGGATCACGAGTGAGACGCCGACCAACCATATCCCACACGTGCTCAATAGGCGACATATCCGGCGAATAAGCAGGCCAAGGAAGAAGTTGCATGCGTTGTGCTGAACAGAAGTCTCTAACAGTCCGCGCAACATGTGGGCGTGCATTATCCTGCTGAAAGATAGCTCCAGGGATGCCTTGAAGGAAAGGAACGACTTCGGGCTGTAGCACTTCACGGACGTATCTGTTGCTATTGAGATTACCCTCAATTCGTATCAAATTGGATCGTCCATGATACGAAATCGCACCCCAGACCATAACTCCGGGTGTTCGACCACTATGTCGTTCAATAATACACTCAGGAAGGCAGCGTTGACCGGCATAACGTCTAACACGAACACGGCCATCATGGGTCCACAAATTGAAGCGTGATTCATCTGAAAAGACAACTTGGTGCCAATCAGCTCGCCAGTCTCTGTGCTCAAGAGCCCACTGCCGACGCAGCCGTCGATGATCCGCCGTGAGGGGAATCCTGTATAATGGCACCCTTGCACGCAATCCACGGCGCAGCAGACGACGAATTGACGAAGCCGACAATTGTACACCTGTAGCAGTAGACCAATGTGCTGCCAGCTGCCTGGAGGAAGCCGTGCGATCATTCACCGCCATGCGGAGCAGGTGTCGATCATCGCGCTCTGACGTCACCTTCTGTCGTCCAGTGCCTGTTTTTCGAGTTGTTCGGTGCTCGTCGGTCCACTGCTTCCAAACTCGCATCACTGTGGAACTGTTCCGCTGCATACGAGCTGCTATTGCGCGATAGGAAAATCCTCCTTCTCGAAGGCCGATTATCCTCCCTTGTTCAAACTCCGTAAGTTGCTTGAATTTCTTATTCTTCCGTCGTGGAGGCATACTCAGGTCTCACTAAACGTTTGCCACTAACAAATAATCATAGACTATTTTCAACGTCCCGCTACAGCACTTTATTTATACGCTTTCAGCATCAATTCAGAGGGCGCTGCGCGCGCCACGCACGCGCGATGGCTCTGAAACTTTATTAATTTGCATAATATCCTATAATTGACATTTGCTGCGAATTTCATTTGATTCTGATGATTCCTTCATGGTGTTGCATTTTCTACAAACAGCAGTTTATTTTGAAAATAAAGCAAGAAAAAATACATAGTATTAAAAAAACAATTTAACACACATACAGTAATGCAAAATATCCTGTTTGCTTAAGTTCAATATATTTTTACTAGATATTTCTTTCTTTTTAATCCTTAAAACTATTTCTAGAAAGAAATAAAGCTAAGTACCTGCATCCATGCTCCTTTTAAATTTAACTAAAGTCAAAATGCAAACAAAACTTAAGATTATAAGCACGCCACTTTATTAAAACAGATTGTATAGCATTGCATTCTACCAAAAGTATTAATAAAAAATATATATTTTTCACGAGTGAACCTTACTTTCAGTGATAAAGAATGTTTTAAAAACTAGATCTACATTAGTTCAACAAAAATTAATTTTTTACATTTCATAGAAAGAATTTTATGTTAAGAAAAATTAATAGGCTAATTATAAATTTAAAAAATAAAATCTGATGTACAATTACAGGGCTCATGCTAAGAATTTCAAATTATTAGCTAAATAACAAAAGTATTAGCCAAAGGCAAATCTTGATAATTTTTTATGACTAATTTTTTCTCATTGAAAACTTCAAATCAATCAGAGCTCATTCTAGGCAGAAAAAAGGGCAGGGTGCAAACGTTTAAAAAAAGGGCATTCTTATTCTAAAAGGGTAATAATTTCTTTCTATGGTCTTTTCACGTTCTATGAAAAAACATTGTCAATTAGTGAAATAAATTTTTTTTACTTTACTAAAAGTAGCAAAGCAATCATATTTACTAATTTTTATTAATAAATTATCAGATATATCGAGTTGACGCCCGGTGGCTGAGTGGTAGCGCTTCGCGCTGCCGTGCCACAGGTCCTTGGTTCGATCCTTGGGCCGGGCAAGGCCGACTCAGCCTTTCATCCCTTCAGTGGGTCGATAAAATGAGTACCAAGCATGCTTGGGAACTAACACTGGGGGTTCCGCGTTCGGCTGACCACCTGACCGGAACATATGCTCCTGCACCCCAGAGCCCAGGGTCAAGAAAACTGAGATGGGCACAGTCGGCCTTGGCCCTCTTAATGGGCGCGCCACTGAGTTAGTTAGTTAGTTATATATCGAGTTATTGAGTTAATTAACTTAGTAATTTATTTAAAATGCTTGCATATATTAATAAAATAATAAATGTATGTTTTTAAGTGTCTGTAGTTATGATTTAATAACTAAATTGATTAATAATAATTATGATTTAATGATAGTGGAAGCAACTGCAAACTTTCTAAGGCAAATGCAACAAGGGGATGTGATGGCTATTTTTCCTTTCCTATATTTTCCCTTTTTCTATGTATTGACAGCAATGACAAATTAAATAACAAGAGTTGAAAATTTAAGAAATCCATTGTACAGCTTGGAGAAAAAATAAAGAAGGGTTGAGGAAAGAAAGGGTTTAGAGACTATTACATCAGGGGCAACAGGGTGGATTCTTTTGACTAAAAGGGCAACAGGGTGCTGCGCCCTGTTTACCCTGCCTAGAATGAGCACTGAAATCAATATACAAATTTACTACAAATTGAACTATTTTATAAAATGCTAATTCAAATCGAGTCATTTTGCAGTTGGGGAGGAGTAAATGAGCAATGAATGGGGATAGGATGAAAAATACAGAAGTTTTGTAAGAATAGGTTGAGGTTAATTTTTGATCATTCTGAGCTAAAGCAGTAATAAAAGGATAAACCTGAAGAAACATTAGGTGCTTTTTAAGATTTTGGCTCTCTTTAAATATATATGTTTCATTTTAAATAAAGCACTTTATTCAAGTCTTATTTTTTTAATAAAAGAATTTATACTGTCTTGCTTATATTTTTACGGTCGTGATGTAATCATTCAGAAAAAAATAATCACTATAAAAAATAAGTTATTTAAATAATTTAATTCTGCTTTATGGGTTTTTGTACTACTCACAAAGATTTATTTCATCTAAATTTTTTCGTATGCTTAACACATTAATTGCCAGCTGATTATACTATATTTATCATGGAAAAGTGGTACTCAATAACGATAAAATCAAAGTTAAATTTTGTTGCTTTAGCAATCATTTTAGTTTCTAAATTTTACATAAGTTAAGTTTAAAAAGCAATAAGCTATTGTCATGCAAAAATATTTTTTCTACAAAAACAGTAGGATGATAATACGCATCTAGCTACCGCTTAATCTGCTTTATTGATATAAACCATAAGAAAGAGTTTCATTACGGGATACAGCATGGTTCGGCAGCAAACAGCAAATCTGTATTTTATGCTTACATAATATTCCTTGTTGCCTATTGTAATCGAACAAAAAATAAAAGATTTGTTCAAAAAAAAAAAAACTCATGTTGATATAATTATCCGGATCATGGGAAGTCTATTTTTCTTGTTGGTAGACAAATCGTTTGCCAATACTTTCGCCAAAATGCAATTGATTTTCTGAATTTACGATTTTATCGCATGAAGTCCTCATATTAGTCATTAAGCCCCCATCAATAGTCTCATACGAATATTGGCTAGTGATCAACTCTGAATAAGCCTCCATTCACCTCCCAAATCCAGAGTTAGATACTATAAACGCATACTGTGCATACATACACTCGCAAAACTGCCTAAATTTCGCTGATACTTTTTTAAAATTTTCAGGAGTGTTCACTTAATTTAAAAAATCAAGAACTGCAATTCAACCCATGATTTGAAAAATTACACACCTCAATTCAAATATGAGATAAAAAAGAACATTGTGATTCATATTCACATGGAATAATAATGGTACTGCTATGCGGACTCAGACAATTTCAAAACTATTGCAATGATTTTATGCGTTTTTAAAATCCTATGTCGTGATTCATTTAACGTTATTTTATTATCAAGCATTGATTAACAATTAACACGTCAACACTTTATAATATAATGCAATGGTACGTTTAGTATTAACGTGATTTGAAAATTATGCATTACGATTCATACTTTCAAGATTCAGAAACTTCCTCTCAAATCACCTTTTTTTTTTCAAATAAAATGAGGGAGTGTAGACAATTTTTAGTTTACAATGATAACAAATTTTCTGTGAGCAGCGCTCTCGCATTCACGTATCTTATGCATATGTTCTTACCTTAGCTGTAAAAGATATGAAAAACGCTGAGCAGGTGCTTGGCCATGATTGGGAGATATGATGTAAGATGTAACATTAGAAAAATATGTTCAAAACAAAAAGTGTGAGAAATTTTTTTTGCTCAATTGAATTTTAATTAATCATAACCTCCTTAAAAAATACTTGTAACGTGTCATAAAAACCAACCTCCTGATTTGAAAGAAAAAAAAATTCTGAGAAAGCATTGTGGACTTTTTTTTCAATAATAAAAATTATGCCCCATACATATACAGTACAGAACCCGTTATCCGGAAATCAGAAAACCGGAAAATCAAAAAACCGGACCGAAATTCGACGAATTTTCCAGCCATTTAAAAAAAAAAAAAATTTTTTTCCTCATAAGATTTTTAGGATTTTCCTTTCTTTTTTGAAAGATGTTTACTTTACCATCATTTTGGAAATAATCATTAGTGTATATCTTCATAGTTTTTTCCTCTTTTTAAGATTATTTCCAAATATTTTTTTTTTTAGTTGGGTTTAACAATAAAAAAACTGCTTTTTGTTGCGATTCAGAAAACCGATGGTTCTGATCGTTCCGGATAATCGGTTCCCTACTATATATTTAAGATCAATGAACCAATATATTTTTAATATAAATCAGTGCCCTCAAGTCTTTCTTATATTATGTGCTCAAAACTTTTTACAATTAAGTTTTTAATCTGTTTGCTAATAATATCAAACTATAACACACACATGCATCTTTATCATAAATGTTTTGGTTTCTTCTTTAATTTAGGTGAAACTAATCCAACTGCTAGGTCCAAATGCAATATCAAAACAAGGCAAAATAAATAAAAAAAACACCATTGCTTTATTAAAGCACCAATTGTAAAACTTACATGCAAATTCCTCCGTTGATAGAATATTCCAAGCATCTATCCCTGATAATGAGGAGAATTGTTCTAAAACTGGATTTTCCACGTGATGGTACATATGTACCCCTGTACCATGAAGATCAAGCAATGAAAAAAATAAAAGAAGAACAAAAGATAGTCAAATTAATTTAACAACAAAACCATGCTTAATATAGTTCAATAAAAGAGGTAAAAAAATATATACATAAATGCTTTACCAAAATAAAAGCAATCAACATGCAAATTTTCACACAGGGTGTTCCAAGCACAAAAAATTAAAAAGTTATTTTTTTTAATTTAAGGTCAAAATAAATGTATTTTAACAATGATTAATTATCGAACTTTTTGAAATAAAAGTTCAAAAGCATTAATCAATATCTAGTTGTTTATGCAACCAAATAGTAGATTACATGACAAGGGAATTAAAGAAAATTGGTCTGCAGATGCCTTTCATTCAAAATCTGAATGAAACAGTGACTGATATTAACCTGATGCGTAGTAGCAATTATACACAGTTGTAAATTGAATTTAAAAAATATTATTTTAATTAGACTTTTAATAGTTGGAATACCCAGCATACAAAAGCATAAGCATAAAAAAATATAAATAAAGACAAACAGAACTTAACAGCAAACATGCATGCAACTGAATATTAAATTTCAAAAATTTTGAAAAACAAAATTATATGAACTTAAAAAATGTGAATTTTTTTTTGAACTATAATATATAAGACTAATATTTTGAACTATAATATATAATGAATATTTATTGACTCATACTCATTTATGTCCATAGATAACTTTTTTTTACATTTGAATTTAGTTAATAATAAATTTAACTAATTTGTGGCAGAATCTTCGCCAAAATATTGATTAATTAGTATCTGGCCAACTGAACCTTTCCATTCATTACTTGGCCATAAATCAATATACAGTAAATACGTAAATTCTCCTAACTTTCAAGTTTCTAATTGCAATATAGTTTTTATGCAGTAACACAAAAGCACACTTCAGCAATAAGTACATAGACTAGCCTAGTTGGGGCCTAGGACAAAATCTTCTTTGCCCCCCCCCCTTCACTTTTTTAGTAATAAAGAACCTAACTTTATGAAGGTACAGTAGAGAACCCGTTATCCGGAAACCAGAAAACCGGAAAACCAAAAAACCGGAACGAAATTCGGTAAATTTTCCAGCCATTCTTAAAAAAAAAAATTTTTTTTTCCTCATAAGATTTTAGGATTTTTCGTTCTTTTTTTAAAGATGTTTACCATACCATCATTTTGGAAATAATAATTAGTGTATTACTTCATCGTATTTTCTTCTTTTTAAGATCATTTCCAAATTTTTTTTTTTTCAGTTGGGTTTAACAATAAAAAAAACGGCTTTTTGTAGCGATTCAGAAAACCGGAAAAATCAGTAATCCGGAATAGCGATGGTCCCGATCGTTCCGGATAATCGGTTCCCTACTGTATTTAAATTTTTCTCCTCATTATAAATAACAAGAAAATTGACTAGAACCTAATGGAGGCTATAAAGCCCCCTCCCCACCAATGGTCAGACGAAATATCATTCTGTCCTTTCTACTGATTTTCTGAAAATTCTATGTCCATCATGCGAAATGCAGTTTTCTGATTATTAACTTTCTCATCTAGCTGCGAAAAATTCATATCCTTGCTGACATTAGGGCTAAACTTGCGCAATTACAAGGGCTCAATTAGGCCAATCAGAAGCCTGTATTTTTGTAAGCATATCACACTCTGCGATATGTAAAAATATGGGCTTTTGATTGGCCAAATTTGTCCATCATAGTTGTGAAATTTAAGTTGAATTCCATCCTAGAAAGCCATGGATTTACAAAATATAGATTGTGTTCATACAATAAATTAATGAAGAGCTAGCATAAAACTGACGGATTTTACACTGTACTGATATTAAAAAGTTTATTAAAGGAAATGTAAAATAAACTCTCTATTTGGCGTGGGGGCACGAGGCAACCACCCTGTATGCCCCTGCCTTAGTCATGCTCTGTGCATAGAGCGTGCCTTTGCATGGACAGATTTTATATTTAATTCATAGAAAATGGGTACCTTAGTTTAACAATCTCGTGCCCAAATTATTGCATAAAAGTGCAAGGAAAAATTAAAATAAATTTCCTTAAAATACGGTTTTCGGCCAAATCTTACTTTAACCCTTCCCCCATGTATTAAATTTCAAATCTATAACCCTATGTATACCTATTTACACCAACTAAATCCCCTAATAAAATTGCATGGTTGTTTAACTTAGAACAAAGTGAAGAAAAAATCTAATGGCTTGCCATAAGGTGGATTCTTTCAAGCTCATCTCATCTACAACGTTTATCACTTTTTAAAGTACTGTCTGCCACCATAACTTTAATATATATATATATATTTTTTTAAAGAAAAAAAAACCTAACAAAGTTGGGTTTCTATTGGGTATTATTAATTTTTTTTTTTTAGAAGAGAAGGGACAAGCACATAGTATATCATAAAGATAATGTAATAATTTTATTACTATATCTATAACAGCATACAATGTTAATATTTGAAGATATCTTGAACATAAAATTTATTTTAAAAAGCTAACAAATAAAAAAAAATTACACAGCTTCATATAATTTTTTTTTATTAGATAAGAACTTGCCAAAAAAAATTTTTTAATACATTAATTTTATTTAAAAAATAACTCTGTCGCCCCATAGAAGAATATTCTGAAAAATAAGACGCACGATACAGAGCAAACAATTTCTGCAAAAGTAATAATTTTTTTTAAAATTTTTTAAAAAAGCATTTCAAATATTAAAAATTTTATTCAAAAAAATATTATTTTAAAAAAATTATATTCCGAGCCAGTGTTTGATTCATAAAAGCAAACTTCCAGATCAGCATGTGATGTCAACGGGACGTCAGTGTGTGAGTACGCAACTAAATGTAGAAGAAAGAGGGAAACTGAGAACTCAAACATAGATGGCAGCCGAGTGCAAGTTGAACAGGTGAGTGCAAGACACTTTTAAAAAGTTCGAAAGGCTGTTATCAACATTTTCATTTTGATAGTCTTTGTTCAGTAAATGAAAGTATATTATGGTTATTAAATTGAAATAAAAGATCTTTCTCGGTGATTAAATTGAATATGACACACCCGAAAATACAGAGAATTAAGAACGTTGCTCATCTCAACAATGATGCTGGTATCAGTGATTGAAATAAAATCAACATAATGCAAGAAAAAGAATATTATTTAAAAAAAGAATTACAAATTTAAGATATTATTAATAATAAGTTATTATCATTGATAATAGATAATTTTTTTTTTTTAAATTTAGATGCCTCCTAAGATAATGAAACAAGATATGTCATTTCTCTTAATTTAGGGCACAACATTAATAGTTAAGTATATTTTATTTATTTTTAACTATTAAATATTAAGGACAATTTTTCCGACATTTCTGCCCATTAACGACTTTCCGAGACACAGCCGTTATTTAGGAAAGATTGCAATTATTTCACTTCCTTGAAGATAAAATGCCCTTATAATCTGTGGAACATTTTCTGTAACAGGGTGCGTAGCCAAATCTTTGAATCAAAAATAAGCACTTTTTAAAAACTTTTCAAGCACTTTACAAAAATTTTTAAGCACTCAAAAAATTCATATTCAATCAATGATATTATTGAAAAACAAAAACTTTTTATATAGAGTTTTAGCGTTAAAAAAAACCCAAAAAGAAACGGACGTAAATCAAAACAATCAGTACTTTCTCACATCACCGAGTGAATTCAACTTCACCCTGAACTCAGAACAAAAGTACCCTTACCCCCTACGTCAAAAAAGTGTTAGAAGTAAAATAAAATAAACAAGAATAAAATTAAATTAAAAAGAAAAACATTTCATAAGGATCTGATATTCTCGATCCGAATTGCAGCACTCGGGTTTCGGTTTTAAGTGTGCGCGCATGCGCAAGTCATAACGTGGGTACGACATGATGTCCGCGTGAATGATTACGTAGCAAACATCCCATTCTTCGTGAAATGCATGGGATCCACCAGATATCACTGAAGAAAAAAAAAATTTGTGGAAAAAAAAGCACTTTCTAAAAACACCAGCTGAAAAAAGCACCTTTAAAAGCTTTTAAAAACGAAATCCCCAAAAAAGCACCTTTAAGCACTTTTTACAAGCGCTACGCACCCTGTGTAAATAGCTAAACTCAGTGACGTGACAGCCCATAAAGGGACAAGGCCTACTGTGCCCATGTCAGTTTTCTTGACCTTGGGCTCTAGGGTGCAGGAGCAGATGTTCCGGTTAGGAACATTTTCAATCATCAAAAAAATATTTGGTCAACAACTTTTTAGAAAGTAATCAAGATTAGTAATTTAAAAATCTTAGAATAATTAGAGAAAACTATTTAAAAATGTATGGGAATTAAAAGAGCAGTAGCAATTTTTCCTTTATTATCACATCTGAAAAACAATCCAACATAAATTTGGGTTTTATTATTATATTTTTAATAAAAAAGAAATAAAATACATTGGATTTTTTATGGCAGGTGAGTAAGTAAACACTAGATAGCATTGTATGCTATTACCTGGATGTTGCTAAAACTTGGCAAATATTTTAAGCAGAAATCTCTCCCGTATCAATTAATAAGATACGTTTATACACAGAAAATAGTAATAGTGCTTTATTTACGTTGCATTGGAACTACACAATTAGCTATTGACGCCAGTCAGGGAACTATCCGAAGGGATACAATTTTAATTTTCTGCAGAAGAGATGGCTTTTCCACTTTGGTAACCTAATCTACGCACAAGGTTAATAATTTAACGGTAGAACAGTTAAACAAGGACAGATACTGCACGCCCAAGCTCCTTTGCAGGCTAATAAAAATGGTCAACCATCTGCAAACTGATGCTTCACTTCGGAGATGGAACCATATTTTAAGGACCATTGCGGGACTATTTTTACATTGTGGGAAACTTGTCTTAAGGATCAGTCGACTGTGAGATTATACATAATAAATATTTGCACCTGGTCTTGTAACAGAATCTGCCAGGAGTTAACAAACAATACCTTTTTGTGAATTATCTTTTTTTAATTTCTTGTGAGCCACTTTTCATGTGTCTTCAAAACTTGGCAAATATTTAGAGCAAATAGTTTACCGGGGATATTTCCGTATCGTGATCTGCTGTGCTAACTACTATCACCAAGATGCCAAATAGAGATCTAACCTTGCAGTTTTTTTAAAAAAGCATGTAGATGTTTTCCCAGGGGTGACTGTGAGTTATACCTTTCGAGTATGTCACAGGTTTTTTCGTAGTTTCTCCCGGGTCACTGCCCGGAAGTTGCCAAGACTTGGTGATTATTCTGTCGCAGATCAGGATTTGGAAATCTCCCCATTATTTTGAGGAAGCATAATTTGTTCATGGGAGAAAATGGTTTGGGTTTTTTTTTTATATATATATGAAGAAAATTACTGTTTATTACTTATGTGTAGGGAGGCTTATTACTGATGTTATAATCATGTTTAATAGTAATTTTATATTGTTTGATAAAATCTTACATTTTAAATTAGAATTTGAATTGGTTACAGCATTAATTGGCTTTTCTTGTTCAATGATATTTATCTGCAGGGCATATGTATTAATCAGTTTGGATTGAAAAAATTACATAAACGATTAAAAATCGTATAACACATTAAAAGTAATTATTTAATGTGTTTTGAATAAACAATGATTATATATATATATTGGTTTATCAAAGCTTACATTTTTTTTTTTTTGCTGCAAGCTTTTTAAAATTTTAACAATTGTGCACTACTAATAAACTCTTGAACTTTCAAATAATTAATCAGAAAAATTATGTATTTTTTGTGTATAAATTATTGCAAAAATTTATTCAAAACTAACTGGAGCTGGTTCTGCAACAAAACCATGAATATAGTTTTTTATTTCGATTATTGATTCCTGTTTAAAATATCCGAGTCTTATTTATCAATAATGTATGTTAAGAAAAATGTAAACCAGTCTCATGCTTCAATTTTATTAAAATAAATTTCATCCTAAACTCAGAGATCTACAAATTAGGCGCCATTGAACTATATTAGAAATTAAAAATAAGTGATCCTATTCCAAATTAACAATGGCGGCTATTCCAAACAAAGAAATATTTTTCCCTATTTTAATAATCGAATTTGACTTTGCGAGCTTTTCAATGCTGTGGTTCGCTGTTTAACTGGAATCAGTGTAGATTTAGCAATAAAGTATACATTTTTAAAAGTATAATTAAAAAATTTACAATTTACACGTAGCTGTTAGCGTGCTACTTATTTAACACTAGTTAGGCCTACGTTTAGTTACTATTGAGTCTTTTACTTACCTTTGAATAGCAACGGTTATATTCAATAATACTTCATTAATTAATTATGGCGATCAAATAAACTATAAAACAATACGAATAAATACATAACATTAGCTAGAGATACACAACTTAATGGAACAATCTAGAGTCAGCCATTGAATTATGACGTCACGTACATTAACGCGGGAAATTTGATAGTTTGTTCCTTAAAGTGTGTAGAAATCACATATCTTTTTAAATAAAATGAGTTAAATAATATAAACACGATAGGATAAATTGCTAAAAATCTGTGTATATAAATTAAATGATTAAATTAATTAAATAGAATTTATTTATCGAGCTTTCTATAACTTCTACACCTGACTTCACTTTACTTCAAATTTTTAAACTGATAGGTTAAATTGAAAAAATGGTGGCTGTGAATCTAGTTTTATGAACTCTTCAGATACCACTTAAAGGGCTATTTTCACTGAATAAAACTTGTTGCAAGCTGGTCAGAGTCTGGTTGGCGAATTTTTTACGATTGAATAGTTTCAACGAATCTAGTTCTCATTAGCATGCGCAAAAATTTCAGGCAATGAGAATTGTCCTTCTATGTACAAGAGGAATAAAATAAAATAAAAAGAGTCTGAAAGAAGTTTTCTGTAGTTGCAAGCCTGAAAAAAATCTAAAAATAACCCCGTGATGAAATGAGGCAATCATCACAAACCTGAATTTCCGAAAACGGGCCTGAATTTCTAAAATAAGATGATAGTATGGAAGACTGAAATGCATTATCGGTCTCCACACTAGGCTCCCAAATAAATTAACTAACGATTTACTTGACGAAATAAAATAAAAATACAGTTTTCAGTTCTAAAATTATTTAAGTAGGCTAACAACGTCTTCAGCGTTCATTTGCTGAATCATTATTTCGCTCCCTTTTTTATCATTTTACTTTCCAAATGAGATATGATATTTTTTTATAAACGAGAAAGAAACAGCCCTTTTTCGATTTGAAGGGGAGATCTCCGTATTGTGATCTGTGGCAGAATAATCGCCACGTCTTGGCAACTTCCGGGGCAGCACCCCGCGAGAAACTAAGGGGAAAAATCCCAGAAAGGGACTAACTCGAAAGGTATAACTCGTACCCACCCCAGGGGAAACATCTTCATGTTTTTTTGTTTGTTTGTTTTTTTTAATTTGTAAGTTTAAAATCTATTTGGCATCTGGCTATTGCATTTGGCACGACAGATCACGATACGGAAATATCCCAGTTTTTATTTCCATTCTTTGCATTTACACACATAATTATAATTTCATTTTGAATTCTTTAACGCATGCACATTATCTTTATTGGCGATCGAAATGGGCTGCAGGTGGCGTAGAGCAGAACTCTTTTCCTATGGCAACACTTCACATGCTTTCCCCATTAGCGTGTGGAAAGTCATAGAGGAAGGAAGTACATTAGTTTCTCTCTTGATTTTCATATAGATTAAAATCTTTCAACTTGAAACACTATATGAAACTGAAAACTGCGTTAAACATAGTTCTAAAGAAAAGTATCATGGAAATTTTAAAAAATATTTTGATTAAATAAAAAGGAAAAATATTAAGAAAAGGGAAAATATCGTAGTACATTCCTATGCAACTGAAAAGAGGAGGAGAGGGAAGGGAGAAGGGCTAAAGGCATGAAACCGGTCTCTCCCCAGATGGCGTATTCGAGTGTTGCGATCGCGAATTTGAAGAATAGGTAAGATGAACGATCTGAAAAGAACTGAAACAGCTGTCGGTAGTGAACTTGGCCACAATCATTAATGTAATTTAAATAAGAAAACATTAGTTTTAGAGTTATTCTATGTCAAGGTTAAAATTTTATAGGAGCACGTGATTTAGTTTTGGGAAAAACTATTAGCAAGAGGTTTTTTTTCCTGTTGTTACAATGTTTAACGATGAACAATGCGTCACTTACTTGGTTTAAATTTCCACTTTATCTGGAGTAATTAAATTGACTAAGGAATAAATCAGAATTCACTTTAATATTTTGATTTCGCTCGATCTTTCCTTCTTTTTTTATGGCATGGCAGGTTGCAGGGGAAAAGAGCAAGCATTCAGAAAAATACTGAACAAGCCCAGTTCCCTGTTCACTAAAATCTTAATGAAAACAAAAAAAAACACTGAAATTCAAGTTTAATTTTGTGATCAAAATAAAAAAATAACTGTTTAAAAATAATTTTACGACAACTATTTATCATATTTTAATACAGTTCGGTATCTTTAGTACTGTTCGGTGCCTCATAGTAAAATAAAAAGCAGTTTGTAGCAGTGGCAATTTAGATATATTCAGAAACGAAGAACTTTGGTATGGGAAAATGTGCGAACTTAGGGGAAAAAATTGATGCTCTCAATTTTTTACAAAACTTAATGACCGGTCACAATAATCTCTGAGCACACAGGATTTTATAATTTTTGTTCACGTTATTGCAGATAGTTACTTGAAAAGACCTAGCTCGAAGAAATTTAGTCGATTAATTGAGTAGCAGTAGTAGTAGTAGAAGTAGTTCATTTACGTCGCACTAGAGCTTCACAGTGGGCTATTGGCGACGGTCTGGGAAACATCCCTGAGGATGATCCGTAGACGTGCCATCACAATTTCGATCCTCTGCAGAAGGGATGGCACCCCCGCTTCGGTAGCCCGACGACCTGCACGCGATCGATTAATTGAGAGAATCGGTATTGCGGATGGAGCAGCCGTGAAAATTAAAGTGGTTGAATATTTTCTTTATAGTTGAAAATGAACATTTTCTATTTCACACCTAAACTTTGTGATGCATTTTCGTGAGTTTTTTTATTACTTTTTTTATTTTTTAATGACAAATTAGTTTTACTCCTCTGAATTTTGGGTACTGAAAAACACTTGGGAGCTTGGAGTTATTCTGGAGTAGTTTATTCCTGAGCTATTAATTATTGATGCAGAAAATATCGTATTCTAATTTCAAATTCTTACTATAAGGATCACGTTTCGAAAAGGAAGTGTGTTTTTGATTCCAAAGTTTCGAAATTCTAATACTTAGAGCTTGCCTTAACTATGAAAGATGGACAATCCTACTTTATCATACATATCTTTCTTCATGCAACGATTAAAAGGCTTAATTGTTGACCTGTTTGAAAGACTTTAACGAAGAAAAAGACACCAGTGTTTCATGATTCATAACTATAAATTATTAAAATGCCAGATATAATATTCTTCACTTATTTTGACCCGAATCAATACAATATAATGAAAAATATGAAAATTGAATAATTTTTTTGAGAGTAATGTAAATTAAAAGCATATTTTTAAAACTAATCATTTTTATTTAATTGCTCTTCCTGCCTCATACATCATTTAGAAAAATTAAAATATCACTGAAAATTGAAAATAGTAATCGTTGAGTAGCTCCAGCTTTTGCAATGTTAATTATGCAAAACATTGTTAAATCATTATGCAATCATAAATTTATTCAGAGTCGGAATAGCCTGGTTGGTAGGGCACTGGGCCCATGTCTAAGTGGTTGTGGGTTTGATTCCTGCCGGCCGAAGACTCCCCTTGTGGTAAATGGTGACTGATGCAGGTTATTCTGTCGAATCTCAAAGTCCTCCATGTTCCCATAACAAATCAGTACCTCTGGGGGTATTGAATTGGAGTTTGATCGTTCTTTGATTCAGGCCAAAATTACGATCTGTGGATGAATGAATGGATGTATGAATGGATCCACCCTATAAACGGGTGTGACATATGGGTGTGGCAGAAGTCGAATTCTTGGCCATAGATGGCGCCACTGGAAAATAATAACAATCACACCCCCTCTGCCTTAATGACATACGTCAACAGCAACAACAACAAATTTCTTCAAACGAAGAACTATTTCAATTTTCCAGGACTGCAGATAGATTGACCCTATAGGGCACATAAAACTCTATAAAGTTTTATTTGTCTTAAAAGCAGAGCCTGACAAAGACAAGGGCATACGGGGCAGTTGCCCCGGGCCCCACATCAGAAGCGGCCCCCAAATCAAATTAAAAATTTATTTTAGGTTTCCTTCTTTGATGAACTTTTTTTTTAAGCAAAATATCAGTACAGTGTAAAATCCGTCTGTTTTATGTTAGCTTCTTCACTAATCTATTGTATGAACACAATAAATCTATATTTCGTAAATCCACGGCTTTCTAGTGCAGAATTCAGCAGAAATTTTGCAATTACGATGGACAAATTTGGTCAATCAAAAGCCTGTATTTTTACATATCGCAAAATGTGATATTTTACAAAAATACAGGCTTCTGATTGGCTTAAGTGAGCCATCGTCATTGTGAAAATTTAGCTGAATTGCGCCCTAGTGTCAGCAAGGATATGAATTTTTCGCAGCTAGATGACAAAGTTAAGAATCAAAAAACTGCATTCGGCATGATGGACATAGAATTGTCAGAAAATGAATAAAGTGGACAGAACGATACCATTAAAAGGGGGGGGGGAATTTATAGTTATTTTAGGTTCGAGTCAATTTTCTAGTTTCATATGAGGTGAAATATATATGTATAATGAGGTGAAAAATTTAAATATCTCCATATATTTCATAGGGGGGCCCCCAAAGAAGTTTTTGCCCCGTGCCCCAATTAGGCTAAGTCGGGCCCTGCCTATAAGGTAACATTGGAATTTTTTTTGGTCAGGTCATTCTGTTTAGAATTATCCTCTGAGTTGTCATCATAAAATAGCTTTCTTCTTATTATAATCATTATTACTTTTTATTTCGTTTTTCAATGCAGCATTTAATATTTCCAATTCAAATTTTAATTTATATAAAAGCTCTCTTTTTAAAAAAGGAATTATTTTCTTTTAATTGATTATAAAATTACTATTAATTTTTTATTATTAATTATTGAAACTAATAATTTTTTTAACATCCATTTTGCAATCTATTTTCAATAGTTTTTATTTACATTTTATAATTTTGTTTATTTATTTTCCCTTTAATATAACGTTACATCTTATCGAATATTAAGAATACTTTAAACAAATTTATTTCCTTAGTGGTAAGTAAATATTTGTAGTAAATCAAACTATTAATTTATATTTATGTTTTTATAAAATATGAGACAATAAATTGATTTACTTAGTAAATTAGATCTGATTTTTAGTTCCCGATTTTTGTTCATAATTCATATGTACGAAGTTAGAATTAAAGTTTTTAAATTGTTGATCGGAAATTTAAACAACTTTTTTATATTTCAGAAAAAGAAATTTTATATCACATTTAATCGAATAATAAAGAGCAAGAGCTAAACAATATTAATAAATAATTCAGAATAAATCATCATTCAAACTACTGTAGTAGAAATAAGTAACTTAAAATTAAACTATTTTCTGAAAATTATAAATAATTTTCTTTTTAATCATTTTTTTTTCTTGAGGTGATTGCATTGATCATTCTGTTTGGATCACTAATATATTTATTTGTAATGTTAATCGTTTACTTTAGACTATCATATAACATCACTAAAGAGTTGTGAGGCTTTCTTTTCTCGGTGTTGGTTATGCCGTTTACAATTGAAATGAAACAAAATTAAATTGTGTTATAATAATGCATTTTGTAGCATGCAATTTTTGAAAAAGGATTTCACACTTTATTTAAAACAATTTCTTATTTTGAAATTTTCTTAATGCCACAGTTCACTGGTCGATATTTAGCATATTTAAAAATAATAATAATGATAAATAAAAGAATAAAAAGAATTAAGTGCTAAATTTCCACACCTTATCTTAAATTATATTTTTTTTAAACTTTCCAATTGTCAATGTTTTCTGTTTATCTTTTTGGCATTACAATTCGATTCATCAACACTAGTCAGTCTGGGGACCGAAAGCAGTTTTACTAATTTTCGTTCCGATATCCGAGGGGAAATTTTATTCTACCAAAATTAAACACAATCTTGGCTGGGAAACATAAAGCTCTCCAAAATCTGACAGTCCATTAGTTGATAGTTGATTAGTTTTCTACATGAATTGGGTATTTAAGACTTTTTCGGCATTTCATGAATTCCGTAATTCACTTTGTCCCGCAGTGGACTGATTGTTAAGACACGGTTCCCAGCAGATCACCGAAGTCAAGCATCACTGGCTACGGTCAGTGTGCGGATGGGTGACCACTTGGAGCAGTCTGCGTAGGGACCGAGGGTGTGCGGTATTGGTCATCGTTAAACTGTGCTACCGTAAAGTGCTCGACTTCACGCGCAAGTCGTCGGGCTAGTCGCCGAAGCGGGGGTGCCATCCCCTCCGAAGAGGATCAAAATCGTGATGGCATGTCTTCGAATCATCCTCCGGGATGTTTCCCAGACCGTCGCCAATAGCCCATTGCGCAGCTCTAGTGCGACGTAAATTAACAACAACGACAACAACCGTAATTCACTTTCTAGCCTAAGAATATCCGATCAGAAACATACTGTGACATCACTTGGAAATGATGACCAATCAGAACAAAAGCAGCTGTCTGTTAACTACGATAGCGTTCCCGTTAGTTCTCGTTTCTTTTGCGCTAAAACGCCATGCAATTTTTATATCAGTACTTAAAAATTCTCATACAATTATAGTTTTAATATGAGAGGACATGATACTTCTTCTGCAATAATTTTTAATCATTTTTTAGAAATTTGGTAAAAAGTACTTGAAATTTTAATTCCGTTGAAAATATGTATCTTACCACTGCGTAGATCAACTTTTTAGGAATTGATATCCTACTGAAAATAATCTGATTTTCTTTAACAAAATATACTTTTTAATTTTCTCCTTGTTTATTAAAACGATTCTTATTTTCTTTTTATTACAGATATCACTTGAATTTGTTTTTAGTAAGGAAAATATCCGTTTGTCTTACAAGAGAATGTTTCGAAACTTTTATTGAAAAAAAATGTTTTCATGTGTTATTTAAAGTTGCTTTTGCACAAAGTTCAGGAAAAGCAAATTGAAGAGTGACCCAAAACATCTTGGATAAGTATTGTATAATATATTTTATTAAGAAAGAGAAAATAACTTCAGACGATTATAGATCAATATTTCTTAAAACTTAATTATGTTTTGAAAATTAATAATTTATTTACATTTAAATATAGATGAATTTCTCAGTTATTTGTTTAAACAGTACCGGTTACTAATTTCAAAGACCATATTTTTTTAAATCAATATCTGAAGTTAAATGTTTAAAATTTGAACTATAATTTACAGAGATGTTCAATATTAAATTTAAAATTGTTCTATTCCTGTTTGCAGATTCTTTAAAGAAAACGGGCACAAAATCCCTTTAATTTCGTGGTTCATTTTTAGTTTAGATTAGTCAATTGTTTTTTGTATAACTAGAAACACTGTCTGCCTGTAGAGTCAGGTACAAAAAAAAGTGAAAAAACTTTGTGTTCTTTCTTTCGAATAAGCACATATCAATAAAAAAAAAATTTCTGATTTTATACATCATTTAATGCGTAAAAAAAAGGTATCAATTAAGTAAAATTAAAATGCCAACAATATAAAATGTGCGTTCTGGACTCAATACTTAATTTTATTTATGCTGATTTGTAACAAGTATCCTTGTTTTTAAAATGACCATTAGCACTTTCTTTTCTATTTGTCAAAAAAAAATTAAGAGCATTGAAAATTTTTTGAATTTTTAAGTTTCAGTCCTTTTTAAATAATTTTTTTACAAAAGGATAAAGTTAAAGTACTTTGAAGATTACTTTATTATTTTCTTTCAACTTTATTTTATCTAAAATTATTGATGTTTGATAAATAAGCCATTAAAACAACCATCTTTTGAAGCAATACCACTGCACCTTTGCTTGTGAGGCAAAAAATAATATTTCTCAAACAATAATGAATCAATTGCATTAATACTTTATTGAAGTTTTATTTCTTATGCGACTTCCAACAAGGTTGCGTTAAACGTTTAACGCTACATTTTTATTGGCTAGGAAATCACGTGGTAGGATCCAGTTTTCCCTCATTCATTTCCATATTGTTTTGGTTCTCACTAGCATAAAAATAATAAAAGTCATAAAAGTATACAAGCGAATAGGGACAGGACGATTCCATAATAAAAACGGATTTAGAAAATTTAGAAAGGGGAAAATGAGCTCGATATCGGGAAAACGTTGCTGGTGAGAGCTTTAACTTAGCAAAATATCGCCTTATTTTAGCGCCAACATTGGAAGTCAAATTTTGGCGGGATTTTCTGAAGAAAAAAAATAAACTTAACTAGGGTCATCAAAAAAGAAAGAATTGATTATTAGGCTTTACAGAGAAGACAGTCAGATTTGATTTTTTTTTTATCTTCAAAGAACGTTTTTGATGCAGAGAGGTACGTACCTCAGTACTGTTGACAATTATCGGTCGCTGTTCCAGCAATTCTGCACATGTTGGAGGATGGTTGGAGGAGCGTGAGGGGGGGGGGGAGATCGTGAAAAGAATTCCGTGAATAAACCGGGCAGTGGCACTTGACCTTAAAAAAACATCAGTGCAGGGAATACCGGGCAAATTTATACCGGGCAGTGGCACTTAACTAGACCTTGTATATCTTTCAGACATTTACCAAAAGTCTAGTCAACTAGACCTAGTAGAAGTGCCACTGCCCGGTATACCCTACACTGATGTTTTTTTAAGGTCAAGTGCCATTACCCGGTATATATTTGCTCGGTATACGCTACACTGGTGTTTTTTTAAGGTCAAGTACCATTGCCCGGTATATATTTGCCCGGTATACGCTACACTGATGTTTTTTTAAGGTCAAGTGACACTGCCCGGTATAATTCTCACATTTCATACTTTACCTAAAATCACCCAGCATTCTATACAATGCCGGCGTTTCATACTTTGCCGGTAACATACATATATTAAGTTCTAACTAACTTTAAAGTAAAAAAAAAAAATTAAAAACAAAAGCAAAACAGATAACAATAATAAAATCAAAGACATAACGAAAAAATTCAACAAATAACATATTTTATACGAGTTCGAAAATGACAGCAAACGTCGCAAAAAATAAACATAAAAACAAATGCGAACGGTGACGGTAAACCTTTGAAATTTAGCCAATACGCCAAGGAAGCGAACAAAAAAATCCCCAATATTCTCAGTGTAATTACCCTCTTTCCTTATTTTTACTCTTCCGACGAAACTATAAGTTTTTAACATTATGGAATCGTCCTTCCCCTAGTCGCTTGTTAAAAGTATTGTTTTTCTATAAATATTCTTTTAGTTTGTTTTGATACACATTTAATAGGGAATATTTTTTTTTTCGAATTTAGTGGATAACAATTGTAAAAAATGAGTGAAAACAATCCCACGGACAATGCGACGGATTTAAGGTTATGTCAAGGTACGTCTCTTGTGAATATCAATTGATTGTTAGGTTTTCTCTTCCGAAATTACATTATGACGCATTCACATACATTATTAATACAAATACATTTTCCAGGGCGAGACGATGAGGCAACCACAAGCACTTCTTTAGTTCAAGAGGTCCACGAGGGAAAAATGCACAATATTACCGTGATTACAGATCACGGAAGCGAGCGGAGCAGGAAAAAGAGTCGTTGAATAGAACTAGTTATCCTTCTACGACTGCTGATTCTTCTACAATTAACGTCGCAGGTTGTGAAGTTTAACTTCTTCCTCGCGGAGGGACTCCACGCACTTTTTTTTTTTTTTTTTTAATAATCTTTTTATATCTAATATTTAATCTACTTCAAAAAATAACTGCAAAAAAATTATTATTTTATCAACATTAGCACAATACTTTCATTTTATTTGATGTAATCTATACAGAAATATTCCTTTTTAAGTTCTATCACAGCTAATATTATAAAAATTAAAATAGCAAAACATATTTTTGCATTTTATAATAGAAGACGAATACTTAGCAATGTCGGAGTAGTATATTACAATGAGACTGCCAGCACAATTCGAATTTCGAAACGAAAATCAAATATTTAGAAACAAAGCTGTAAAATTAAATTTTATTAATATATAGTTGTCTTATAAAAGAGCCTTTTTATTACTTAATTGAAGATTTAAAATGAAATTGAGAAAATTATTGCCAATACAACGATTTGTTTAACCATTGCTGTTAGTGACTGCGAGGAAACGATAGGCGATTGGTTAGATTGGCGGAGGAAAAAATAATTCGACGATTTCATTGGATTATGAGTACGAAAGCGTCCAGGAAAAGAGTGCGAAACATTTATTCTATTGTTATTAAACTATGACCAAATAATTTTTGGAAAAATTAAAACTGTCGAAATTAAAATAAAAAAAATTGCCTTCAAAGCAACAGAATGAACTTGAACTATAAATGAGTTCGGCTTGCGAACTATAGGAGTTCATAATTTATATTAATTGTACAGAGCTTCTTGGTATTTGATGTGGCTCATGGCTTGAGCCACATAAAATACTCTTGAATTGAAACAAAACAAAAATAATGCAATAATGAATTTTGTTGCATGCATTTTTAAATAAGACACAGCTACTAAATTTTCAGAACTTATTTTAATTAATTTTCTGTTGAAATTTCTGTTATGTCACTGTTCACTGGAAAGCATTTTCCTGTTTGCCGGTACCATATTTAAAAAATAAATAAATACAATAACAATTATTATAGTCTGTCTATGAAAAGATTCTCCTTGCCATTCGTCTGGAACTGTGGTCGAGACTATGGTTGCGAGGTTCAACTATTAACGACAGAAAGGGAATCAAGGGAGAGAGGAGATCTCCTTTTGATGTTGGGAGTTCTTACTACTTACTATAGACAAACTGTTGGTTCTCACACTTTTTTTCTAACAATACTTTGTTGAAATTTCGATATTTTTGTTTTTGTCTCTGTTCACTGTGTAAGAGTTCGTGATTTAAATTTTATGTTCAGAACTGTTTTGTATTTTAGACGGCTTATGCCATCTATGGAGAGAAACACAATCGCAATAGTATAATGGTGCATTTTGTTACATGCATTTTCTTTTTCAAAAAATACAATTACTAAATTTTCGCAGATTAATTTAAACTATCTTCTGCTGAAACTAATGTCACTGTTCACTGCTTATTGTGTTGACTTCACTCCTAGAATCATCAACTGGTGTATTATTGCATGATTTGAATTTGCTGTATAGAGCTGCTTTGTACTTTGGGTGGCTTATACCATAAACAATTGGATTGTAACAAGCACTTGCTTTCCCAAAAACTGCTCCCCATACTGTTGTCAGGGGAGTAACATACGTTCTATCAGTAAATACTCCTCCTATAGCAAGCATTAGATAGGGTGTCCAAGCTATGAACCATAAGACTACAGTAGTAAGTGCCACCTATAAAAGCAAAAAAATATAATAAATTATCGAATAATTTAAACAAAACACATGAATATTTGTTTATACTTCTTAAAACATCTTACTCGGAGAGTTTATGCACTAAGCGTTTCGGAAATTACGAGCCACCCTTTCACCAGACATACAATGAAGAGAAAAAATGGACGATACGAAGGTTTTTAAATCGACTAATCAATTTTACTTTCGGTACCACAAAATCTCATGCTCCAGATCTTTTAAAGTTTAGCTAAGTTTCTCAACATAAGTTAGAATATTAATTAACGTGAAGTTAATTAAATACAAAGCCCTATCACACATCGAATTAGTTGAAACACAATTCTTTCTCGTCTACCTCTTTAACTTAGATTTATTATTTGTTTATGTATTTCATTGTAACCCTGGTATATTTTTTGTTTCCCTGGCAACTTCGATGTATAATTAGTTTGTTCATGCTCTACATGGTTTCATGCCTATCTTTGTGTTAATTAAAACATATATATAGAAAGAATTGAAATCTTTGTGAAAAAATCTTCGTGTAAGAATATAGAATGTGTAACTTAAAAGAATTGATGCTTGATGAGCTTGGTTTTCTTGAACTAGAATGGAAATAACAGATGTTAATGTAAACAAATGCCTCATTTCAACAACCAACCAGGATCGAGATATCCGCTTGCAGACATCCCATTCTCAAATTTTATCTATCGATTGACTTAGAAGGGTATTGCTTACGTGAATTTATTAATTTGTGCTTTTGCACTGTTTTCTTTCTCTTACTTCTTTTACCCTATTTTTTTTTTTTTTTTTTTTGTTCATTCCTCCTTTTTTCTTATTTTTCGGAATTTTTCCCAACCATTCATTCTCCAATAGCTCATTTTATTTCATTGTATCCCTAATAATTGCTTGATGACAGGAAGCTCGTTCTTCCAGAAACACTTACCTTTATTTTTCTATGCATATAGCATTTTAAGAAGTTTTATTAAATATTCATTCGATAAATTATTCATTCCAGTACGTAAATAACAGTTGTAAAATTAAAACATTACAGACCATTGCAAGCTTGTACTCAGCGTTTGTTTTAGAAGAATCAGAATTGGCTCTTAGTGAAGTTACATTCATCTTCTTAGCTTGATCCTTCAGTTGTTTTTCATGGTTGGCAACTTGAAAGACTATGAAAGTGTAGCAGTATATCAGAGTAAATAGCGGGATCATGTATACAGCTGTGGCATAAATAATCAGATAGGAGAGACTATTGAAATCTGTACTGATGTAGTCAATGGTGCAACTCGTCATTGAACCTTCTGGAACGTATCTAGAATTTTTTTTTATAAACATTAAGACTTTTGATACAATAAGATCATAAAATCACTTAAATTAACGATATATTCAGATTTATTTTTATGTATTTTAAAAAACGTTATGATCTAGCAATGAGTGCTAATCCGAGAGAAATAGGAGTTTTGCCGTCATTTTTTGGCCTTTATGACGATAACATCAAGCAAATCGCAGATGAAGTAGTCAAAACTCATGGAAACATTTGATTCGGCTATATCATAGACACGAAAAGAAAAAAAATGTAACAGTTTGTGGGGAGAGAGTTTTTGCTTGTTGTCAGTGCATTTTAAATAGCTGAGAAATCACATAGTAGGATATAGTTTTCCCACATTGATTTCCATATTGTTTTGGATGTCATCAGCGTAAAATTAAAAGTCATATTTTTAATAATACTTGTACTGCTATTATTACGTTTTCGATTTTGATTGTTTTCTAAATTAAGAGTTTAAAAGTAAGAATAAATTTATTATTATTATAACGTAATTCTATGGTGCATTTTAAGATAAAGTAATTTAGATCGGTGATTAATCTTATTTACTGTTTTACTATTATTATTTTTTGTGCAAATTACATTAATATACTATTATAACTTACTGTTAAAGAGATTCGTTATATGACTTATAACTTAATGATCAGATTCATGCACATAATCATGCATGAAAAAATTTATATCCACCCATTTGGTTAGCGAAAATATTAAATTACGCACGAGAGCTTATCAAATTTGTTATAACAGTATATTTTTAATTTTAAAAAATGATTACTTAGAAGAATTACTTATTCACTAATAGACCATAGTTTTTTTTTTTTTTTGTCGTGTGTCTGTTTAGGCAGTGGAGGTGCGATTGTTCCTGTTTTACAGTGGCGCCATCTACGGTCAGGAATTCGACTTCTGCCACGCCATTCACACAACCACAACTCGTTTATAGGGCGGATCACATTCATGCACAAGGGAGAAAGGACATAAAACACAGAGAGAGAGAAAGAAACATTCATGCCTTGCCCGGGATTCGAACCCAGAACCTTTCTGATGCAAGGACAGTTCCCTACCCCCTACACAGCCGGGCGGCAATAGATCATATAATAGAATCATAAGTGAAATATTTGGACGTGGGAAGTGGAAGCACGTGTTAGCAAATAGAATTTTTTAGCGCATATATAAGTAAATAATTTCAATTTTCGTTGAAAAAGCTGCTTTGTCAAGAAACAACAATTATTGCGAAGCAATCATCGGGGTTGATGAGCGAGCTCAGCCCCCTAGTTATATATATAGGGATATTAAAACACTAAACATAAGTCATGAATACAATTACATTGATTAGTTGTAATGTTTGAGCTGTATATTTGATTAAATTTTGTCCGTATTACTTTCGTATTTTAAATCATAGTGACAAGTAATAATTGTACCAATCATTATAATTGTAATTGTGACGTAATATTATATGATTGTTTGTCATCAAGACTTCTTGCAATAATGATTAATCTGCTTCGTCCTCAACCTTTTTATTAATTCAGTTAATGTTATAAGGAATCCAACCTCATAATGGTTAAATTAATAAATTGTTTATATTGTATTATAGTTTATTGATAATTTCTAAATACTTTTGCATATCGTAACACGAAATTTGCACAAAATCTAATTATCGACAGAAAAAGTTGATAAAAGGGTTTGAATAGTTTTGAAAGATGTTTAGACAGTTAAGTTTTACCATTTTTACCATTAGTTTTCATTTATCACACTCACCTACTCCATCCGTAAAATGGCAGAATGGTCCAACCGATTGACCAAGTCCAGATAAAAGCAATTTTTAAAACTGCTCGGACACGAGTAAGAGGTGTTGCATTCATACCTCGCACAATGACATTATATCTATCCATAGTTATCATCACCAAACTCCAGACAGAAACACAACCGAATAAAGAACCAAGCATCCCATACACTTGACAATGTAAGTATCCTGTAACCCAAGTCTCTTTAAATGCATTCGGTGCCATAGCTGGCATCATGTAAGCTAACATACAGAAATCCGAAAAAGCGAGATTCATGACAAGAAGATTACTTGGAGTCCTCAAGCTTCTTACAGTAGCCATTAAGTATAGCACCAGGCCATTCCCAGATATGCTAATAATCCCTAATATAATGATGACAAGGCCAAGTACTATGTGCCATATGCTCTTAATGGGCGGATAGCCGTACCAGTGGTCATGAATAAGAGGTAGCATATCAGGCGGCAGCAAATCCACTATAGAAGCATTTTTTTCATATGGGTCCAGAAAAGCTTCGTAAACGTATTGTTTTAAACTCATTGGTCTCTGAAAATAAAAATGAGATATGCTTAGAATGATATATTCGAAAACAATAATGTATATAATGAAATGGAATTTTCAAATAATAATTTAATTAAAAAACATTTTATCAGAATATAAATTTATTAAAATAATATTTTTCAAGCAATATTTTATTAAAAATAATATTTTGTTAAAAATCTACTTATCTTTTCAATAATATTGAAGCCGCTTTTGGCGACCAATTTGGTCAATCTTAGTACAACATATATAGTGCAACCATACTGTGGTTAAGATAAAAATCAAAATATAAATAATCCTAAAGAGATATGAAAAGTTATAGATATTAGCCGGATGTTATAATCGGCTAGCGAAGAACAAATGATAAAGCAAATAAAACAATGATACAAGATTTTAGACACTCGCACAGTATTTAAATAAAATAAAAAAATATCTTGCTTGGTTCTTTCATTTGAAGCAAGAAGTCAAAAAAGTATATAAGCCATAATATAATTTAAATGAGTTTTAAAGCACACTACAGAGAAAATTTATTTTTATTGAGTTTAAATTATATTTAGGCAGCAAAAGCTTATCACTATGTGTATATAAACTTGTATAAAAATCAAACGAGTGCAAAAACATTAAGACCCTCAATTACCCCAAAAAATGTACCAAATACCGATATTTCACGAAACTATGTTAAGCAAGAACTTCAATTATTAAGCTCTTCAATTCTTGAATAGCATTTTCACCGCTTGTCTCCCCTGTATGGATGGCGTTTTCAGTATACTGCTGCTTACTACAGCTTATTCTGCAAGACGATATTTTCGAACAGATAACCCTCTGTTTTTAATAAGAGAAATAAATAAGATAATTTCTGAGCTCAAATCTGCTGCATTTCATAAGATATTAAGTAATTCTGGTGAGTTTGAAGTGAAAATTTGTTTTAGTTATTTACAGATAGGGGCCGTTCAAAAAGTACGTACACAAAAATGGAGAAATTTCAAACCCCTCCCCCCCTTCGTACATTACCGTACATAAGGTCTTACTCCCCCCCCCCCCTTAGAGTACGTACATTTTATTAGTCTACCCCCTTTTTCATAAAAATTAAAATAATTATGTTTTAAATAAAATTAAATATTTACTTAAGGAGTGTGTAGGATAAAGTTAAATTTAAATTTGGTGTATGTTTATAAAGTACGTACTTTGTATAATACCTCCCCCCCCCTCCCCATCGTACAAAACCGTACATAATAGCAAATCCCCTCCCCCCCCCTTCGGGATGTACGTACTTTTTGAACGGCCCCATATATTGTTAAAAAAGGTGACATGGTTGCTAGATTTAGAAAGAAATTGCTTTTTTGGCAGTCCCGATTTGGCCTCTTTTTACCTGCTTCTTATAGTTTGTTCTTGTTACAATCCGCGCACCATTATACGGTAGTGTTAGGCTATTGTTCTAGCAGCGAGATTAAGTACATAAGGTCAACTACTTATCATGAAATGACAGATCTTCAAGAGGAGATTTTTAAAACGATTCTTTTTTAAACGCAAATTATAAATCAGGTAATAAATACACATATACAAGAAATACTACTCAGGAGTGTCTCAAAACACAATAATCACGCTGTGCGCCAAATTACTTTAAAATACGTAGGAAACAGTAACCCGAAAGTAGAGGCATAAAGAAAACACCATCCATTTCCCGTAATGTTCCACAAAAAAGTTATTGGAAATTTATACAAACAAGCTAGCCGCAAGTACGTTGTATATATTGTAATTTTGTTGATTCAGTTTTATGCTTTTATGGTTTATCTGCTTATATTCTTGTAACCAAATAAATAAAAAATAACGACCGATGCTCACACAAATCTATTTGGTACTTCACAGTTGAAATCTGTTAAATATTTTACAAGTCAAGCTAAGTTTATCTTTGCAAAACTGCAAGTCAGATCATTATAATGTTGATGTTTAAACAGTCTAGTATTGCCACCATATTTTTGTTTTCCCTTTTTAGAATCAAAAATGTCTTATGGCAGAAATAAACTATTTAAAATAAATAATTTTCTTTTTATAGTAAAAAATTAAAAGAAAAACATTAGTTATTGGTGCTTATAAATTTCAAATTAAAAATCAGTGGTTTTTCAATTTGGTGTATTTACAAATTTTCAAATGACAACAATAATTCCAATGCATTTATGTAACCAGAGCCTTGATTATAACTCTACTTTTTTTTTAATTTATCAATCTGTAACTAGAAAGTAAACGAACACAACTACATTTATACGAAATGTTCCATATACACTCTCTTAAAAAATTCCTTGTCATAATTAAAGTTTGGCCCTATAGGTTTATAAATCGATAATTCTACATTTTACTGAAATACCTTTTGTTAAAATCTATTGAAAATAAATTTGAAATTGATACAAAATGGAATACTGTTGCCAGTTAATGCTTATTAGAGCTACAAAATGCACAAATCGGCTCTCACTAATCTAATGTTTCGATAAAATCTTTTAAAATCCGTATCTATCTAGCATTTAAATTTGACACATTGATTGGATGAAATGGACATAATGCGTTTGAGCTTTTGAGCCCTTAAATGTAATCTCATTTCATTCTTCGACTTATGTGGCTTCTTCGGAGCCTCCCCGTGCTCGTATTATTTTTCCTCGGATTACGCATTGTATTGAATCTAAAATGTTCTTTCCCAACTGAAATGATTAGTTTAATAGTCCCAGCAATATTAAAAATTTTAATGATATTCCACTACCTCTAATATATAGTTAAAAAAACAATATTAGTCGGAAAAAAAAATTCACCCAACGGTTTCAAAGCAACATTTGTGTAACAAAAAAAAAAAAAAAAAAAAACTATTATGAAATTTTCAAACTCTGATTAACCGTTTTACTAAGATGTATGTATTTAAATTAACTTACTTAGAGTTACAAGGTCTGCCATACTAATGTGTGAATTATTAAGAAATAAATTAAGTGAATTAGTAAGAAATAAATCTTAATCCTATTTAAGGATAAATCCTAATGACAGTCGAATGAATTTCGAACTTCCTTTTCCCCTAGAATCGGGGGGAAAATGGCATTTAATGATTTCGTCCATTGCGACCTCATCAATAATTAATTTTTGCATTTTTTGTCCCTCAGTTAAATATTTAAGACCCACGATGAGTCATTTTTTATGACTTCATTTTTTCACGAACGATAAATAAATACCTTTTGAAGGTGATAATTATAGATCACCCCATATGTACGAGGGTCACTCTGAAGTTTTTGAGATACAACTAGGTTTTTAAAGTTACACTTACAAAATGTTTGGTGTGTTCAAAATAGTCTCCTCCAGCATCAATGCACTTTTGTAGTCGAATTTTCCACAGATTAAATGCCCCAAGTCATTCATTTCTTGGAATAGATGAAAAAAAATGCATTTATAGCCACATCAATCTCTTCTTCTGAATGAAAACGACGTCCACGTAAGTTCTTTTTTAGATTAAAGAATAACCAAAAGTCACACATGGTTAGATCAGGTGAATACGGCGGATGTTCTATCACTTTAATTTGTTTTTTTTTAATAAACTCAACTGTTAATCCGGCTGTATATGAAAATGCATTGTGATGGTGAAGCATAAGTCCCCTAACATTCACTTCTTGTAGAATTTCTGGATAAGATTTAGTGGTATACCAGTTTGCTCTTACTGTCTTCTGTCCTTCCAACTTGATGGCTTTGACCAATCCTGTACTTCTGAAGAAAGCGGCATACATCACTTTTTTCAGTGCGCGTTGTCTTTTCACCATTGTCGGCGTGGGATCATCTTCAAAGACCCATACTTTGCTTTCTTGACGAATTGGAACGTCAAAAAACGGTATATACGTTTCAGCACCCGATACAGTTTCAGAAATGATGCGGTGGCCATCATCATTTAGCAATTTAAGAGTTTCTGTACTGATTCTGACACGCTCCTCTTTTTGGTGCTCAGTAGATTATGGGGAACCCAACGGCAAACTATTTTTTTATATTCTATTCTTCATGAATAATTTTGTGCATGGCTGCAGATCCAATGTTAAGTTCCTTCTGCATAATTTGATAGGTACAGCGATTATCATCCTTTAACATTTTTCGTATGGCAGACACATTATCCGGGATTGCTGCTGACGGCGGCCTTCCTGTGTGTTCTTCATCCTGAAGAAGATTGCGACCTCTGATAAATTCTTTAAACCATCTGAGTACAGTAGCACGAGCTGGAGATTCATCACCAAATGCTAATTGCAACCGTTAAAAGCATTCTTCTTGATTTAATCCTGCTTTAAAATCGTAGAAAATCATAGCGCGAAAATGTTCTCGCGTCAACTCCATTTTCTCTTCTGTTTAAAATTTATTCTACTCTAAACAAGTTGAAGTAAGTCAGTAAAAAATCGTCTGCTGTGTTAAAATACTTCGTATTTTAAAATTAAACCGTTATTTTTATTTTGTAAATTCTCGTCTGCGCGTATCTCAAAAATTTCAGAGTAACCCTCGTATTAGATTCCATTTTTTTTTTCCATCCTTGAAACAACACCATGTAGCTACATTGTATAGAAAGATGCATAGCAAGGCGAAAAGTTGTCTATAATATTCATGTTTTAGAAACAAAATACCAATCTTAGTGAAACAATATATCAATTCTACTTGATATTTATTCACGTATCATTACTAACTAAACTTTTTAATTTCAATAGTAATATATTGATATCGATTTGAGTTCAATAACCCTCATTCATAAACTTAGTATTATATAAGTAACTGCAGTCCTGCAGTGGACTGATCGTTTCGGCACGGTTCCCAGCAGATCACCGAAAACAAGCATCACTGGCTACGGTCAGTGTGCGGGTGGGTGACCACTTGAATCAGTCTGCGTAGGGACCGAGGGTGTGCGGTATTGGTCCTCGTTAAGCTATTCTACCGTAAAGTACAGGTCGTCGGGCTACGAAAGCGGGGGTGCCATCCCCTCTGCAGAGGATCAAAATTGCGATGGCATGTCTTCGGATCATCCTCAGGGATGATCCGAATGCACCATTGTGCAGCTCTAGTGCGACGTAAATGAACAACAACAACAATATAAGTAACTGCAATCGCAAAAAGTTATCGATCAAGTTGTTATTGTTCATTTACGTCGCACTAGAGCTGCACAATGGGCTATTTTATTTAATTTTTTCCGGCCCAATTTCGGGTTTACGACAACTAATGTTCAACTCCATAGCCTTGCAATTTCGAACCAATCCAGAAGACAAAGAAACTCCTGGATCAGTACCCCCAGAGGTACGATTTGCTATGGGAACATGGAGGACTTTGTGACACGACAAATTTAACGTGCATCAGTCGCCATTTACTACACAGGGAGTTTTCGGCCGCCGGGGATCGAACCCACGAACTCTTGGACATAGGTCCAGCGCTCTACCAACCCACAATGGGCTATTAGAGATGGTCTGGGAAACATCCCTGAGGATGATCCGAAGACTCCTTTAATCATTGAAACATTGTCATAAAAATTAATTACATTGTCATAAAAAATAAAAGTTATAATGTTTTCAGTACTGTCAAACGAAATTATCAATACCAGTTAATGCTATCCAACGAAAGTATCGATACTATCGGTAAAAGATATCGATGCCATGTAGTACCAAATCAAAAGGAAGTATCGATAGATTTTAATGTCACTAAGCCTATGATTGATTTTCAGTTTTGAATAGTTCGCTGTGAAATCGCTTTTTACATTTTGAAGAATAAAATTATTTGCCAAAAAAATGACAAACTGCATATATATTCTGCATATTATTTGATGTAATATATTGAGTTCATAAAAATTCGTGGTATTATTCTCAAAGTTGATCATTATCCATTGTAGGATTAAACGATTGAATTAAAGTACCATTTTTGAGCGGCATAATGAAACGTTACATATTAGAAGAGCTTGATAGATTACTACAATATCCCACAAGTATTGATATGAATCAAATTAAATGTGTTTCCTTAAGTATAAAAGATAGCAGTTGAAGAGAATTCTTCACAATTAATTTTTTATTTCAGTAAAATGAAATCTGGCTATTTTTATATAACAAACAATATTTTTAATGCATGTCTATTTATATTAATATAAATATGATGTACTTTTTTGTTCTACAATCATTGAGCGCTCAATAAGTCAATATCAAGGAAATAAAACGGTCGCAGAACAGGAAACATAATAAAACTTTAATATTATCGTCAGTCGTATATAATTATTCAACCACGACAAGTTGGCAGGTGTATTTATTAATTTTGAAGAGAGTTTTTACTCGAGATTTAAGTGTTTAAAAAGAATCATAACTTTAACATTCTTGATTTCATCATTGAGTTTTACTTCAATTTATTTTTACTATTTCTTACTTTCCACCTTTCGTTACATTTTCCCACTGTTCTTATTGAAAACTGTATTATTTAAACATAAATACAAATTTCAAAAAAAATTACAGTCTAAAGATGCTTACCTCCATCATGATAGTTTAGTTAAACTTTATTCTACTATTCATCATTTTTTAACAAAATTATTAACTAATTTACGATTTCCGTAGTATGGTTATTCCTAATCTGAACTAAACACTATACTTTCGTCTCTAGAAAGCCGTTTGCACTGAAGCTAACGCAATTAATAAGAAAAAAAGACGGAAACCTTACTTAAACATTCAGTACTTTCCAACGTCAAATCAATAATCAGAGGGGGGGGAAATTCTGACTCCTTCTGAGAATTCCCTGCTTACCATGAATTAAATTTATTTATTTGAGAAAAACTTGAAAGTATTTTAATGTACTTCTCAAAGTCAAATCAATAATCAAAGGAGAAAAAAATTCTGACTCTTTCTGAGAATTCCCTGCTTACCATGAATTAAATTTATTTATTTGAGAAAAACTTAAAAGTATTTTAATTAAAAAAACTTAAACATTCAGTACTTCTCAAAGTCAAATCAATAATCAAAGGAGAGAAAAAAATTCTGACTCTTTCTGAGAATTCCCAGCTTACCATGAATTAAATTTATTTATTTGAGAAAAACTTAAAAGTATTTTAATTTAAAAAACTTAAATTCAAAAACCGATGTTAAAATCTTAAGATTTCATGTAATATACGTATGTATAAATGTATGCATGTGTGTTTCATTCGTTATTTTTCGCATTTCCACTGTTTAAAATCTTGGCAGCGCAGTAATATTTTCGCAAGCCAATCGTGGTTCGCAAATCCCCAGAAACAATGCTGTAGTACAGTAAAAAATTCTGAGCAACGCTGCACCTAAAATTGATATTCATTTCCTGGCTGCATAAAATGGAGTTTCATATGATTTTTTTCATATGATGGTGTTTTTACTTGCTTTATATTTGCACAAAAAATAGGAGTTTTCCAGATACATAAAAGTAGATGAAGATTGCACCATTATTAGGTATTTTTGAAGCACCAAATACAGGGCTAGGTTGCACCATAAATTGGTATTTATTTATCTCCTAAATATTAGAAAAGATAGTATTTCATGAAATGCCACCAACCGAATTTGAAAAGGCAACATGAAAAGAATGGACTTTAATTAATGCAAAAATAAATAAGTAAAATATTTACCTACCAAAATAAGTTGATATTTAAAACAACGCGCATTATCTGTACCGACACAATGAGATCGAGGTGTACAGAAACGAATGGGCGCATCGTTCAGTTAATAGGCTTTGCCATCTTGGATTTTAGGCTAAATTTGTGTTATCTCGATATTTTTTTCTACGTAACAAGCTTTTGATTATATTGTTTTATTAGACAGCCCAATACTTTTCAATAAAAGGGTTGCTTTAATAGATTAGGAAAAATGCGCCTGATAATTTTCAGAATTTCTATGAATTTTTCCTCGAAACTATAAATCAATTTAACTATCCGTTTTATGGTTTTGAGTAAAAAATTTAAAACTAAGCTTTTCTCAGTTTTTTAGATATTTTAAAATCTAATTTTATTACAGTTTAAACTGATGAAAATCGTTTTGGATGACGTTCAAAAATTTTTTTAAACGTTAATTGCATAAAAACAAAGATACTCATCATCAAATATCTAAAAATGATCAACTGTATACTACTTATCTACCTATCAAAAACTGTTGATTGCGAATCGTATTGGCATAATTTTGTCTTCAAAAAATAATAGAAATCTAAATAATCGCACGCTTTATATCTCAAATTGTGATTGGGCATCAACCGTACATTTTACATATCTTGGAAGATACTATCAAGTACAGTAAATGTCCATCAACAGTTTATTTGTGGAAATTAAAATAAAAGTGATTAAAAGTATATTTAGAATTTCCCCTCCTCGTTTTCACCCCTTGGACAGTTGAGTTCGTTCGGGAGAGGAAGGGACTCTTAACGGTCACCATTAAAGTTTTGTGTCCTTTGCCAAATTTTGGTGCAGTCAATTACACCATGAGGTATTTTTTGAGAATACTAACCAATTTATGGTGTAACCAAAATAAAATGATCCTTCATTTAAGCAAACTTTGTACAATGGAAAACTTTGTACCAAATATTGGTAAAAGCTTTTCCAATTTTTTTCAAGCTTTAAATTTAATAAAAAAACCCACTTCACACCAAAAATATGAATAATTTATTTTTAAACTCAATCATGGCAGTGAATATGAAATAGAAATATATATTAAACATAAAACAATAAATAAAAATAACAATTATGTATTATATACATTGAGCAAAAGAATGAGACTAGAATTAAAAATGGATGGAAAAAAAAAACGTTCATCAATCATCATGCATGACAAAAACATAATAAGTATCTTCATACAACCATTCCTCTTCAGTACTATCATCTATAAATGAAAAAAAAAATATTTTCAGTGTACTACTATAATGCCTTAATAAAAACATAATTCTTTTGATAAGACTATCTAGGACTATTATTAAAAAAATAAATAAATAAAAATGTCTTTTTTTTCTCTTTCTAATTCAAAGAATGGTATTTTAATGTTTCCGTTGAACAAAACTGATCCTTATAACACGGTTTTTTATGTTGCAACTTGGTATCCTTGCCATTTTGAACCAACCTCAAAAGTGTGGTATTCAAGGGTGTCCACGAGTCAAAATATGAGAAAAACTTGTCTAACACCCTATTTTCATGAAAAAGCAAGTCTGAAAGCAATCTTCTGACGCCACAAGCTGGAAAAAAGGCTTGCCAAATTTTCACTATATTTCTGGTATTAAAAACCATAGCTTTCATGCTACAAGGAAAATAACCACTTGAAGCAAAGAGCCAATCAAAACGCTCCTGAATTTCGGCCTCGTTCGAAGTTGTCTTCGCTAGTTAATGTTTGCCTGATAGCAGATTAGAAAAACTGGAGGTGAAAAATCAGGTTTACATTCCGCTTGTGACATCACGGGCCTGATGTCAGGCCTCGCGTGAATGGAAAGTTAGTGGAAGACATTTCGAGTCGAACAGGTTCACATTTGCTTGACACAAAGAAAAATAAATATCCACTGTTAGCCCAACCAACCCGCGCATTCCTACCGATTCTCAGAAATCTATACATCAAGTAAACTGATTAAAATAAGTCGCATCAAAATAGCTTTAAAATAAACTAGAAATTTTTACAATTTTCCCTTCACTCTGCCTTAAGAATTAGCCTGAAGGATGAGGAAAAAATGGATAGTGCACTTGATAAAGTCAGAATTAGTAACATCCGTTTTGAACATTTCAATATCATTTTTTAAACGTTTCTCTCTCTTTTTAACTTTAAATCTAAATTTTGTAACTACCTAGTTTACAAAAAAGAAAGAAAGATATAATCTCAATTGATTTAATCAAATTAGAAAAAGTGAAAATATAGTATTGGCAATCGAAATTGGCCACAGTTGGCGTAGAGCAGAACTTTCTACCTATGGCAGTGTTTCCCAAAGTGTGGTACGCGTACCCCCAGGGGTACGGGAACAGTTTAGCGGGGGTATGCGTTCTTATGCGAAATATCTTGCGACAAACGAAAATTTCAAAAAAATTTTGATTAAAAACAAAGCTAGTCATAAAAATTTACAATTCTGATTATTCTATTGTCTATTTTTTGCAGAGTTAATAGTTAATAATTAGTAGTGTCAACAGCCAATTGTGATTTTTAGCTTTTGTGCAATTTTTTATAGTAAAAAATATATTCCTTCTTTTAATTAGTGGCACACAGCGTCACGAAAAATTTAGAAAGGGTACACAAAAGTCATAAATTTGGGAAACACTGACCTATGGCAACACTTCGCATGCTTTCACCATTAGCGAGCTGAAAGTCATAGCAGAAGTAAGTACATTAGTTTCTGTCTTGATTTTCATAAAGATTAAAATATTTTAAGTTAGAAAGCTATATGGAACTGAAAACTACATTAAACATAGTTCTAAAAGAAAGCATCATGGAAATTGTAACAAATATTTTTATGAATTAAAAACGAAAAATATTAAGAAAAGGAAAAATAACGTAATATATTCCTATGCAACTGAAAAGAGGAGAGGGAAGGGCCAAAGGCATGGAACCGATCTTCTCCCCAGATGGCGTATTCGAACGTTGCGATCCCCTAATGTCGATTTTCTATGATTTAATTCATAGAAAAAAAAGCTTAGTTAAATCATGTACCATATACTCATGTGGTACATAACTTGAACACAATAAAAAATACGCGCTTCACTTATTTTGCCAAGTGCTTACACTATTAACCCTTAGCCTACGGGGTACTCTATTTTACCCCCACATGTTGTACCAGCCGTAAGCAAAAGGTTAATAAATTAAATTATTTAAAAAACGCAGAAATCCATACATTTGATACCCAGAGAAAGGGTTTGTTTTTTCTTCCAATACAGCGCGTTTCTAAGTTGAATCCTGGTTAAGAGCCGTTGGCTCTTAGATTGTTCCTGAACACAGTGTTACCAGAAAACCAACGAGTATTAACATCAGTGATTGATATATTTAATGGTAAACGAATTATGAATTTTATTTACCATCGGGTAAATGATGTTTAATGGTATTTAACTAAATATGAACAAAAAGAAAAACATCCTGCTTACAGCCAATTCCAACCCGTGCTTATTTCTAGCAAGATGAGTAGAAATTTACGTTAAAAAAATTTTGTACTTTTGCATCTCAAAAGAACTCATTTTAAAACATATCTGATCAACTGGTAAATCAAAAATAAAATCACCTTTATTTCTTTTACAAATCTGTTTAGATGTAGTCAACTCAAACGTCGAATTTCAGAGTTTACCTGACAGAAGACTTATATACAGGGTGCTTCGTAATGACTATCTTAACCGTTTTAGAATCCCTATAAAAACGATGGTGAATGCGCTGTATTTCATTCTCTGATTCAACACTGACAACAGCTCTTCTTTATAAATCAAATGATCAATGTATGTATATTGTAACTTTATTTGTACTTTTGTATGTATATTGTAGCTTTATTCAATCTAACTAGTTTTGATGTTTTTACCCATCAGACATCGTAAATAGTAATTCGCCAGATTTATGAATTAGATTATTATTTTTTTTACCGCTTAATTAATATTTTGCTACAACATACGAGCATTTCTTCCACTTCATTTTTAACTAGAATTTTACGGGTTTCGTTGCAAAACACCACGTATCTCAGACGATTTTAAAACAAACAAAACTGAACTTGTTTTAGCTTGATGTAAAAAATTATATATTAGTTAGTCTAAAGTAAGAATTCCCTTAGCGATTCGTTTGGACCCGTGGCGGTAACGAGGTATAACTACTTCGAGCAGGGGTGTGGGGTCATTGTTTAGGACAGGTATTGACTCGAGTCGGCGAGAGAAACAGAAGTTTTCTTCGGTCTATGGAAGAGGAGCTACCCTCCCTGAAATGCGCTATTCTTGTTTCCATAGCAGCAGACGGCCAGATACTTTTCTTAAATTACGAAAGATTTGTTGTTGTTGTCATTCATTTGCACTAGAGCTGCACATTGGGCTATTGGCGACTGTCTGGAAAACATCCCTGAGGATGATCCGAAGACATGCCATCACAATTTGGATCCTCTGCAGAGGGGATGGCACCCCCGCTTCGGCAACCAGACAACCTGTACGCAAAGTCGAGCACTTAAAACGGTAGGACAGTTTAACGAGGACCCATACCGCACACCCTCGCTCCCCACGCAGACTGATCCAAGTGGTCACCCACCCGCCGTCTGACCGTAGCCAGTGATGCTTGACTTCGGTGATCTGCTGGGAACCGTGTCTTAACGATCAGTTCACTGCGGGACAAATTACAAAAGAAAAGGGTGTATTTTTGAACACCCTATGCTAGATTATATGTAACTTGTATCGATTAAGTTGATTATATGCAATAACTACATAAAATTTCGCAAGCATGGCTTAATTATCCATAGATATAATTTTTATTAAAAATAAAATTTTCTTATTATAATACAAACGCATTTCTTATGACATGCAAACGCATTCATGGCTTTTAATAAAGAACGAAAATATTATTTTCAAATTTGAAAAACATTGTTAAAAATTATGAAAAATATGAGCATTTAATGTAATCTACAGCGCATACTCGTAAAACAATTAGTAAAATTATTTAATAACTTTGTCGTAAATCGTATTTGGTAATAAAAGTCCGATTTGAATATCTTGAAAATTTAAAAAGTTTCCAGCCATTTCGTAAGTAGTTTTTGAATATTTTGAAAGAAGGCCGTGAATAAGGGAATTCCATTAATTTTACTTTGTACTTTTCAACAAAATTTATTACAAATGAAAGGACATAATGAAGGACATCATCTATCTATGTCTTATTTCACATACGTTTCATTTAATACAATACTTGAAAAAAAAAAACATTGCTATAAATGTTTTATTTTATATGCAGTTATATCACGTGTTCCTGATTCCATAAAATTTCGTTAAGTATTAAAAAGTGAACATTCATTCACTCAGATTAAAAAATGCATCCATGTTGAAGATGTGGCTTGCCAAACTTGATTTAATTTGCATTGAATAAAGTAGCTAAACCTTTGGCTACTACTGCAGTGCACATTTGTATAAAATTCTGAAAATTTTATTTTTAAAAAATATGAATATTTTTCTAAACACGCCTTTCTTAATGTAAGCAGAATATCTACTTTTATTCTTAATCGCCCTATAAGGAAAATAATAATAATAAATAAATAAAAATAGCTTCCCTTGGCATCGTAAAAACTAATCACAATTAAATTATAAATTTTGAAGCCACGTATTCTTATGGCTGAAGCTTCTTACCTTTCTCGCGCAGACGTGTATATCACGTCAGACTATCCTTTTCCCCTCCACTTTTCCATGCTTTTATCCATTTGTTAGTTTTTTTTTTTTTTTTTTCAGTTTAAATCTGAACGACTCGAAATGTTAACATACATATGTTATTGAGAATTCAGGTTAAATTTGATAATTTAAACGTTTTTACCACCCTTCTGACAAAAATAAAAAGAGCGTAATCATCTTTTATAATTTTTCGATTTGAGTTTCCACTTGAGTTTTTTTTATTTTATTCTTTGAAACTTTCTTTCCCTGCAGCTTGCAATGAAACTTAGTTTATGCCGGGTGAAATATTAAAAGAATTAAGGAAATTAAACTGCGCCTTTTCGATTTGAAACTTCAATTTTGGTATTTAAACACACAAGTATAATTTTATTATGAATTTTTTAACGTGTTTATTATTTTAATTTTTAGATAGGCAAAGTGATTTCAAAATATCTATGCAAGCAGTTCTAAGGATTGGGAGTGATAGCAAGGAAGGGACACAGCTCAATGTAATTTAAATAAGAAAACATCAGTTTTTGAGTAATTTTATGTCAAATTTGAAGATTTTTTTATTGCACCCTGTAATTTGGAGAAAACTATAAGCAGGGGAATAATGATGTTTGTTCTTTTACAGTTATAACGTCTGATGATGAACAATGTGTCTCACTGCTTATTTTTCCTAATTCATTTGAAATATTTAAATAGTAAGGTTACTAAAGAACATCTCAATTTACTCCAATATTTTGTTTGACGTTCAATCGGTAGTTTTTCCCATGCTGGCTGGACAGGTGAAAATAGCTAGTGAAGCAACCAGGAAAGAACCAGCAAGCAGTTCCAAGGATTGGTGAGAAAGCAGGTGTAACCTTTAGTACATTACAATAAACTATAGAAGTCATAAAAATTGGGGTATTAAACAAGACTTGAAGCGAGCTCCCACCTCCTCGTCCATGAAAATTTTAATAGAAACTAATTCCCAATTTAATAAATTTTTTTTGCGACCAATAAAAAAGCTATATAAAGATAGTTTTACAGTAGATATTTAATTACATTTTAGTACTGCTTTAAATATTTGATTGCATCAACTTAATTATTAAAATATATTTTAAGGACGTGAAAGATTAAAAGCTTATAAAATTGAACTTATAATTTTACTGTTTAAAGTTTTAAATAAATAAAGCTAGACTCATTCTATTAGAACTTATTTTCCTTTTTAACTTTTATCCACCCTATCTCTTTATTATAAACTGATATTATTCTACTTATTTTACTGTATTACCTATTATTATAATACTGCTATTGTATTATACTGATAGTCCAAACTTTTCTAAAAGTCTAAAATAAAGAAAATTTTAAAAAAATTACTGCTAACATAATAAGTGATATATATTGACAATAGTAATAATATTTAGATAGATTTTTTAAGGAAGATATCTAAAATGAACTTAAACATTTATTTAATCACTGCGATAGCAACACTTTTACTTTTGAAACATTAATTTATTATCGTAAAAATAAAGTTAGTTTTTCCACTATGAAACATACTTTGAAAATGAATTACAAATAGTTTCAACTAATTACATGAAACTTTAAAATTTTTTTGAGATCTTCACTTTTTTAAGTACAAAATAAAGTTTAGTATAAATTAAAGTAAAGTTTAATGGGGGTAGGAAGAACATAGGCTTAGCTTTAAGACCAGATGGAAAAAGTTTCCTTGTTTTTAATAAAGGAAGGATACTAGTTTGATTCCCCCTAATTAAGTCATTCAGGACCGCGATAACACAATTCTTTATTCAGAGACCCTGGTATGATATACGAAATGAGCTTTCTAATTCCAGCAGCCCAAGAACCTACGTACGTGATCTCCATTCAGTACTCTGGATTTAAATCTTGTATTAGTACGTATACATACTCCTACACTCAGAGCGTGCGGGCCTGGGGAAGTGCTTATTTTTTTCTCACCAATCCTGAAGAGATTTAAAAGAAATTTTTCGTCTTAAGCAATTCCATACAGATTTCAGTAAATTAAAAACAGATGCATTGTTTTTCATGAATGAAAAAAAAAATAATAGCTATAAAACATTGAAGTTTGTTATGTATTGTATAGCTTAATTACAATACAAAAACCTACAATAATAAGAAGAAAAAAACGAGTAATTTTTTAATTCAATGATCAGATTCATGTGTATATTAGATTAAACTCTCACAGTACTAGTTCCATACTTGACATAATCAATACTTTTCTTAATTTAAATAGTTTAAGTTCAGAAAATTAAAACACAAACATCTTAATATGCCTATACTTAATAAAAAAAATTTTTAAGTGTGTGATAAATACACACTGCTTAAGGTATACCAACTGCATATTTATTGTAGGCCAAGTCTGGCAGATGAGAATTCCAGAATTAAATTTTAAGTAAATCATCGAAACTGTAGATGAGTAATATAATTGTATGGAAAAAAAAAACAATCGAGGCAAGTGAGATGTGTTGTATAAATCATTACATTTATTCTGCCTTTAAAGCATACTAGATTTAGAAAAATATTATTTCACAGTATTCATCTTCAGCACAGTTTAACAATAAATAAATATTTAAAAAAACAAAACAGTTGCATTATTAATATTTTCATTGTTATAAAATAACAGGTACTGCAACTTTAAAATATAAAACAATATTACACAATTAAAATAAGAAGCATGAAAAATTGTGCACAGATATAGAAGAGCAGTTTTGATGATTTATTTAAGGAGAATGAGGGGGAAAAGAAAAACCATTATTTAAAAAAAGGGAAGGGGGATTTGAAATCACAAAATGCCAGTCAAAATACAATCATCCATAATTTATTGATAAATAGAAAATATTGAAAAAAGAAATATTACCATGAACATATACTTCCGAAAGATTTATTGCATGAGATTGTATGTTCATTAGCTCACATATTATGTAGCTAGACATGTGTACCATAGATATAAAATGCAACATAAATGATAAAAACTTATTTGTTAACTCATATCTTATATATTAGTGAACAAAATTAGTTTGAACATTGAGAAAATATTTGCACTCTGAACCCATAAGATACTTATGATCTTCAATTTCATTTTATATTAAGTTTGTCTTTCAATAAATAATTGTTAATCAAATTTCTCACATACGTATAAAACATGATTGTGATATATTGCATTTTATTTATTGCTAAAATTATTTTGAAACCAAAATTCAACAGAACCGAAATAAGTAACGCCGAAAACTTAAAACTAATATTTTACGACTTCAAAGAAAAAAACACCTGGCACAGATTAAATAAAATAGAATTTTAGCAGCTAAATAAATAAATTTAAAAAAAAAAACATTCTAAAATACAAAAATTGTATCGAAATAAAATTACATATAATGATTTTAAAACAAGAAAACATTAAAATAAATTCATAATAATACAACTTACAATGAGAATATTGATAATCACTGTCATATACTGAAATAAAAGAAACAGTAAGTAGTTAAAACTCTTCTAAATTGAGCATAATGTAAATTGAAAGTAAGCCTGATAGTTTTATAAAATAAATCTCCCGCAAATACTACAGATATAGTTTTTATTATTATTTACACAAAATTAAATATTATATGTACATAGCAATTAACAAACTTGAAAGAACTAACCACTCACATAAATCTGACAAGACATGGTGCAAACAAAACTTACAACACATAACTTGATGCGTTTATTATTTAAGGACACAGAAATAAAACTTTAAAATGCATTCTGGTGATATAATTCAAAAGTATTACCAAAATACTAAAAGCAACTTCTAAAAGAAAAAAATTAGAGATATGAAAGAAAAGTAGAAAGTACAGTAACTTTAGAATCTTTTTATAATATAAAGCAAGAAAAGCTATTTTTAAATAAATTTGATTAGAATCATTGTCATTTTATGAATTAAGAAATTTCCATTAACATTTTTAATACATATTGAATTGTATTTAAAACATAATGAATGGAATTTTAAGGATACATTATCATGAAAGAAATGTTTGTAAGTTGTACAGTTCGTATGCTTTTTAAATTTATAAAGATAATTAAACTTTATTTCAAAACAACAGTCATATCTAAGTTCAAAAATGATTAGGATACGTCTATATTAAAAATCAGAGGTAGCTTAGAAAGATCGTTTAAATGTAAAAAAAAAAATAATAATAACACACATATACAAGTAAGTGTGTGTGTATGTACGTGTGAAGAAAAAAATTAGTTGTTTGTTCAAATTCAAAATAAAATAATATAATTTTTTGTTTATTTCAGAACAAATGCTATAGTATTTTGAAATTCAGTTTGATAGGGAGCTGATGAAATCAAATATTATATAAAAATATAAATCAGAATCTGCTTGTTTGAAATATTGGCAATCAAGATAAGCGATTAAAAAAAAAAAGCATGAAATATAAAAATTCCAGACATTTCAGGGAATATTGCTTGCATTATACTTTTAAAATGTTGATGAATTTTTTTTAAAAAAGATTAATTTTCCTTTAGACATAGGTAAAAAGAAATTTCTCGAAAGACGATATAACAAAATTAACAGAGGAAGAAATTGTGTGAATTGTTAAAAAAACAAACAAACTTATAAGTGAATTGTGTTCTTTCCTCTGCTAAAATCAATGAGTGTGAAAGAGCTAGAAGAGTTATAAATTTTGAAGTTAACTAAAATTGATAAGTTTTAGACTTAAAATAAAATATTAAAAAAAAAAAAAAAATATTTCCCACAAAATAAGTAATATTTTATATTTTAAATAAAAAAAAATATTGAGGCAGTTTAAAGAATAAAGTAAACTTTATGAAAAAATATAATTTAAAAACGTTAAATAGCTTGATTTCTCAAACGATTAGGATCTGCAATAATTTTTCCAATACACAAAAGTAAAAAATTTTTATACTTTGCAGAATATAATTTCTCTATTATTGTTTTACTAGTAAAAAATACAATTTTTAAGCTTTAATACTGCGATTTAGGGAAAATTTTATAAAAACTCTTATCTAATACATAGATTATTATTAAATTGGGATTAATTAATATTAAATGAAAAATGATAGTCTTCAGAGTAGTGGAGAAACAAAAATGCATTTCTCAAATATTATTTACAAAGAATAATAAAAAAAAAATATTTGTAAGTTCTCTGAAAACCAGAGCTAGTAGAGTACACTGTAAATTGTTAAAACAGCTTCAGTTAGTAAAGAGTTAAAACAATTTAATCATTCTAAATTATTTGAAGCATGCTCCATTAGCATCAGTTTTCAAAGAGAAACCAATTGGATTCTGGTAGTAATTTATACCATGAAAAGTTATAATAAAAACTGTAAACGAAAACATAAGTTTCACATAACATTTTATGATAAATTTATTTTGAAAGTAAAAAGCTTATGCATTAACTTTTGTTTACACATGTAAAACTATGTAATTGAAACTTTTGTATACAATAAAATAAACTATCAACAAATATTACATTTAAAACAAAAAGTACTTGCTACAGTAGCCTGCACAATATTTCAAAATTGATCTTGCTATCAACATGAAATTTAGAAAATATTAAATTTCAATAAACAAAATCAGTAACTTAAGGGTGATTAAAGTGAAACTACACTGAGTTGCAATTGAGGAGTAGATAAGAAAAACAATTTTTGTGGGAAAAATAATATTTTAAATTTCTTGTATTAAGTTCAAAAAAGCTTACTCGAGTCACAGTTATCAACAGAAAATTTTGAAACGGAGTATGTTAGTAATCATTGATATATTTTAGTAATTTATTAGAAATGAAAGCTGTAACAAAAATTTAACTCTATTCTAAAGTTCCTTAGACAAACTTGTAAAAAGGTTCAGAAGCAAAATTAGTTTACTGTGCAGAAAACCAATAATGTTTACACAATACAGGGTGTGGAAAAAGTTTGGAAACTTAAATATCTGCCGTAATATACATAGTAACAACAACAAAAAAAAGATAACTGTCAAGTATAATACGCAAGATGAGCGATTTTTAACATCTTAAATAAGGCTTTTGAAATCTCCAGAAAAAAGTGACCGAATTTAAATTCTAGGCTTCTGCAATTTGCTTCGTAGATGGCGTTGTAACAAACAAAAATTTAAATGTTAAAATTAACTGAATCTTAAGATCCATCAGATCAAGAACATAAAAACAGAAGCTTAAAATTTTTTAGAAAAAAAAGACAATTGAAACTAGTCTACACATTTTTCTATCTGATATATCTCTAAATAACACAATTTGAAACAATTTGTCTCTCTATTTAATTTTTGTGCCTAAACAAAATGCCTAAACCTTTAGGTTAAATAAGGATAATTTTTCTGGAGAATTCAAATTTACAACAAAATATTGGAGTTCTAATTTAAGACTTCAAAGTTGTCCCACCCACCTCAGGAGAGAGTGAAAAAGTTTTCAAATTTTTATTACACACCCTGTTCATGAATTTAAGGGTTTAATATCAATATGTGTTTTCACCAGTAATCACCCATAAATAATAAATTTCAAAAAAATTGACTAGATCAAATGAAAGTACTATAACTTTAATTTCCTTATTTTATGTATAAAATACTTCAAGTAGTAAGTGTAATGCATCTAAAATCACTGAAAAACAAATAAATTCCAACTAGTGAAATTTGGTTAATTTAAAAAGAAAATAATTATTTTAAAGTTCATCAGTTGAATGAAAAATTTTAAATCAATGTTTGCCATTGAGTGTTTAAAATCTAACTTACATGAGAAAGTTAATAACAAAACAATTTTATTTAGAACAAAAAACTTTTTAACTTGAACCACAAGGTAAAAAATTAAAGTTGGGAACATAAGTCTTTTTTGGAAATATAGGCTTGTGTAAGAAAAGAGCCATCAAGATGCTGATTAGAATATTTACAAAAATGATGGCATGACAATAAATCATTGTCAAATATAATGGGAAAACTGAAAGAGTAAATAAATAATCAATTGCTTTGTGTACTTCTATATTACAAGTCAGGACCAACTATTTAAAAGGCACTTATAAAGTGTCTTTAAATACTATAATTGTAAATAAATAGGAAATTAATCAACTAAAATGAAACTTAAATGTGAACGGACCACCCCTATCAAAAGGATTGAAGCCTTGTTGGAAAGGATTAAAGCCTTGCTGACTTTCAGGATCTAGAGGATCTTCTCCATTATCAAACTTTTGTCTCTTTTCTAAAAAAAAAAAAAAAAAAAAAAGAAACGGGATATAATAACAACTTTCAATATACATTGCAATATAAATAAAATGCTAGCAAACTTTGAATTACAGAATCCATTTATAAGTCTCATAGCTGTTGGATTTAAGAAAGAAATTGCTAAGTCAATAATCTAAATTTACTAAAAGTAAGATAGCTTTTCAGCCGGAGGAACAGAAATATCCAGTGGCAAAAGTTTTGCACCTTTTACTAAGAAATCCTCTATTATCAGATGCAGAATAACTATTTTTTATCACTCTTCTAGAAAGATATTATTTAGGATTCGTTAAAATGTAAAAGGTATAGATTCATGGGGGGAAATGTATTCTATACCAACGAGAATAAGAAGTGCTTACTCCTTTTACTAGCATTGGGAAAGCAATGAACATTAAATCTGAATTAAAATAATTTTACTTATTTTCATTATATATTTTGATTGAAATTTCAACTTTATGAATTTACATAAATATAGTTTGAAAAATCATATATAATTATGCTGGTAATTTTGGAGAAAAAAAAAAAAAAACTAAGAAAGTATCATCTCATATAAAAATATTATAGTGGACAAATGTTTATCGGAATCAACACCGCCGAAATATTGATGTGATCACATTAAATGGTGAGCACTGTAAACTTATTCACATTATGCCATAAAGAAAGAAGTAAAAAATGCAAATAAAATATAGCAAATTCTTTTTAGAATAAAATTTTTTTCACACAAAAAAGTGTGAAATTTTTTTTACACTATTTTTTTCTATTCTAATGAATAGAAAATACATACAGGGTTTTCACTCAATTTTAGAAACAAACGACTGTTAGCCCTGTTTTCAAGGAATATTTCAACAGATTTCTAGATTACATTTTTGCTATTCAAGATAACATTTTACTAAACATTTTTCTTTTATTTAATAAGCACTAAAACTTACCATTTCATATAAAAAAAGAAAAATACATTTGATATTTGTACACAAGTTTTAGAAAAAGAATCATAATATGTATATTAAGAAACTGATAAAAAAAAGTACATCATTTCAGATTTAAAATTATCTTTGTAAATTATTTAATAATTTAACATTAACATGTACAATTTAAATTTTGAGCTATTCAAAGGAAAATAAAATCGATTTTAAACAACTGAGGATTAAAAATTTGTTCATCGAAAATTTAAAACAAGAAATACATAAATTAAGAAATAGAAGTGTATTTTAAGAAATTTAAATATTTTAAGCAGGAATTATTAGTTACCAGGATCTGTTAAAACTTCTTTGGCAGCAGCAATATCAATAAATTTCTTTTCAGCAGGTATCTTTTCATCTCCTTGGAAATTGTCAGGATGCCATTTTTGAGCCAATTTTCTATATGCTTTCAGTATTTCACGTTTGCCAGCAGTTCTAATTAACATTATAAAAAATGTAAGTGTCTTAAATAACTTATTGATCAATAAAACTTACTTTTCAAACAATGTAATTTCTCAGTCTTAATCTTAATGTAACTAAAACAATATAATTTCTTAGTGTGGTTCCAAAAATGCAATAATTAGCTTTTAATTTCTTTTCATAATTTCTATATTATTCTATACTACGTATTTCTTTCATATATTAACGTAATTTCTATTTGTTAGGTAATTTCAATACTGAAGCAAAAATTTAATTAATTTATAAATATAAGTTTTCGATTTAACAAATAAACGAACAAAAATTAATCTGGCAACAATATTTAAAAAACTTGTTCAATTAAAAAATTAAACTTGCCTCTTAACACCCAGAATGGCATAATAATTACGCTTTTTGGACTGTTTTTCAAGTTTCTGTGCTCTTTTCAGACCATCATGAGCTCTTTGAGAATAATCATTAATCTGTGATGCTTTTTGAAAATCAGATATAGCTGGAAAAAAAACATAGTGATGTCAGATAATGAAACACTCACCTAAGCAAGTTAAAAAAGATTTGACTATGCATACCCTCGCTGAATTCAGAATTTGCAATGTAAGCATCTCCTCTTTCGCACAGCACATCAACATCATCGGGTTTAATTTTTAGTGCTGATGTGCACATTTTTACAGCTTCAGTTGGACTTCCAGCCTAAAAAATAAAAATATATTTTAAAATTCAACAAGAATTTATAGTAAAAATCTTCATCTAAATTTTACTTAAATAGTAAATATATAAAACTTTTTTTTTTCTTTAAAGAAAAGTTTTTATTTCTTATAAGATAAAATTTAATCTCTTCTATTTTGCTTAGTTGCTATTGCAACCTTATCCGTAAACTTTTTTTTTTATCATAAAAACTTGTTAAATATTTCTTCTCAAAGGTAATAATTAGAATCAGTAAAAACACTTATATCCTAATACAATTTTGAATCATATTGCTTTTATACATTTCGTGGGCACAATTTTATTAATTATAAAAGATAAAATAAACTTACCACTTATAATTAATACACAGAGATTAATATCTTTATCATAAGTTACATAAAATGGTAATATTAAGTAATAAGATTAATGTGAAAATAAACTACACTTTTAGTTTTATCGATTTAATTTAGAATAATAATCAAAATAAAATAACAGCAAAAATTATTACGAAGAGTAGATAAACAAATTTCACCAGAAAATAAGGTTAAATAAGGGATAATTAATTTAAATGTTAATATCTTTGTAACTTTATGCTAATGACTGAAAAAGATTTCTAGATCTTATTTGCAAATTAATGATTTTACTCTCAAACAAAATCCAAGCAACAGTTATAATATAGATAGAAATATAATACAATATAGAACTTCTAAATATCAGCAAATATTTTTCATTTTTCAAAATAGAAAAAATTTGAAATTTCACTAATTTTTTGAAAATTAGTACTGAAATTTTTTTTTCTTAAATGTGTTTTTACCTTATTTAGGCACTGGCATGATTTATATCTTAAGACATACATCATGTGTGGAACTTTAGTCTCTAGTGCTATAGCTTTCTCAGCCCGTGTGACACATTCTTCATAATTTTTTTCATTTATAAATTCTTGAATAGCTTTAAGATGGGCAGCTATCTTTTTAACATACTTATAATGAGCAAAGCAGCCTTTGTGGTCAGGATCATATCGCAAACATTCTCGTATAGCACTAAAAAATCAAAAAAAAAATCACCACATTAAATTATAATTCATAAAATCTGTCAATGATGCAGTAAGCAAAAACATTATTAAAAATAAGAAACTACACAAGAATAAATAAAAAGAAAAGGTTACAAGGATAATAAAACATTGTTACTTACCAAAACAAAATTAAATAAAATTTTCATAGATATTAAAATAAAAATATATCACACGGAATAATTGAAAAAAGAAACACTCACTACAGATTTAAATAAAAGCCTATATAATGTTTAGAAAAACAAAATTTTAATAAAATCGTCCGGAAGACAATTCTTCTTTAAAATTTTGCGAGCATTTAAAACATCTATTTCTCAAAGAGCAAAAGTTGATCCACATTTTACTCCTCATGATGCTTTGGGTTATCAAAAATTTACCGTATTTAATTTCTTTTTAATAATATTTCTAATAAAAATGAATGTTTTTAATTTTAAACAATGAGGCAAATCTACCAAAAATAAATGGAAGCACATTACACTATACGCATCAATACTTTAGTTTCTTTTCTCATTAATATGCTACACTGCTTTAACCAAAAGAATTCATTTTTAAACTTTAAGAAAAAGTTTAAACACAAATGAAGAGATAATTTAAAATCATTTTGAGATTTCTGAGCTAATTTATATTAAAGACAATTTATGAATAACACAAAAACTCAAATGTTGAAACAAAATGCTTTTTTATAAACTATACTTACAGCACTACTGCTAGACAAAAATAGGGAGCACTAATTGTTTCATTATAATTTTCTTTAATTAATATGCATCATTAAATAAATATTAAAATAAAGTAACATTAATACAAAGCAGATACATATTTTTTTTTTATATAAGTCTGAAGATTTATTAAATTTCAAACGGGGAAAAAAAAACCTCTAAAATAAATTTATTTACATAAATCTCAATTATAAATCACATTTTATTAAGAAAGAGAAAAAAATGAAATTATTGTTTACTTTAGTGATTCTTCAGTTTCTCCAATTTCATAATAAAGTTCACTAAGTTTTAAATATCGTAACTGATTCTCGGTTTGTGATTTCAAAATTCCTCTTAAATCACTGATAGCACTCATTAAATCCCCAATAGACTCATAACATCCAGATCTCATTTCTCTCAGTTTAGTGTCCCATGGTAATTCCTTGAAGAAAAAATATAAGAAAGATAGTTTAATGTGATTAATTCAAAACATTCAGTTCATAGAAACTTAAAGCATGCTCAACATACTATTCTATTTCTTGACGTAAAAAAAAAAAAAAAAAAAAAAAAAAAAAAAAAAAAAATCGAAATTTTTTTTTAAAAAGTAATAATAATAATTATTTAAAAATGAAAACATAATTATTAAAATAAACATATTAGTGGGACACTGCTAGAATAAAAATGTATCAGTCAGCTGTTGATCAAATAGAAATAAGTGAAGAATTTTTAAAATGACAATCTTTTCACACATAAAGAGCTTGGTGCAATATATGATAATATAATATATAAGAAATTTTGCTATTGATCAAGTGTAGCATTTTTAAAAATGGTCACTTTTTTAAACATGTGGCAAATTTTTAAAAAATTGAAAATTGTAAACAATAAAAAAAAAATTTTGATAGTAAAAGAAGGCATTTTGTTTAAATCATTTCTCATTTTAGGAGGGGGAAAGAAATTACAAGTTTCATTTCTAAAAAGAAGAAATATTTTAAGATATATATACGGAGTAAGGTAACTTTTAGAATATTGCAAAATGTTCATAAAATCCATATTTATTAAAAAAATTTATAAAGTACACAAGGAGTGCATTTCTTGTGAAAAAGTGACTATTATGTGGTGATTGACATAGAATTTTTTAATAGCCTTGCAGCTAGTGGCAACTGTTAATCTGTTAAATTTGCCACATAAGCCACAGTTTTTCGAAAAGTGTCACTTTTGCATGGGACTTTCCTGTTTTATATTGTTACAAGAAATTAAAAAAAGAATTGATCTGAATTTTCACTAGATATACATGAATTCCTTACTACCTGCAAATTGTAGGAGTTTTTGCCAAAAATGTTCCCTAAAATATTTCAAAATAATATGGATTATCACATACCCTTTAGCTTTTCATAAATGAAGCCTTTAAGTTATTAAGAGACTGCAAATCATAACACAATTTTAAACAAAAATATACCTGAAGTAGTCGAGTCAACAAATCTATGGCTTCATGATAATTGTGGTCCTCCACAAATGCATAAGCTAACTGAACATCTCTTTTAAGTGGTTCAATCACAGCATATCCATGATTGGCATCTATATGGGATGGATCCACACGAAGCTAAAAAAGAAAACAGAAGAGATAGTATTAAAACAAACATTATAACTAAATTCTATACTTAAAAATAAAACTAAAGCATGCAACTACATAAAAAAATAAATATCACTTTAACTGAAATGAGTATAGAGTACTGAATATGCATAAAGCAAAACAATGCTAATAAAGCACAGATAAAGGTACAGTTGTGAAGTCAGTTCTATGAACAAGAATCTTCTTTAATGCCTGAATGTAAAATGTGTTTAGAGACTGACACCTTATGTTAGACACTAGGTTTAGAGGAAAGTTTTTGTTTATAGAACTAAAACTATAGTATGTACCTTTATTTTTGCTTTTTTCATGCTATTTATTCAAAATTTTATGATAATGCAATACAAAAATACAATATAAATTGCTATGTAATATAAAAAGTACTTATATATTTGTGTATGGGATGTAAATTTCACTTAACAGATTCTTAAGAATATAAAAAAGGTTTACTGTATATTCCGGCGTATAACGCGCACTTTTAATACAAAAAATAACATTGGAATGTACGGGTGCGCGGTATACGCCGAATATAAAAAATTATAGATTAAAAAAAATATTTAAATATAGAAAAATACTTTTATTTTAAAGAACTAACATACCTTTACCAATATACTTTATTGATTTTTGTTATTACATAAATAGTTCATTATATTCGTCTTCCGTTATTTCTTCAGGCACGTCATCACAATCTGTTTCGTCTTCATCATCTGTGTTATCCTCATCCATAAATAAACAGTCATCTTCTGATCCGTCCAGATTATTTTAAATGCTGCATTTTTTGAATGATTTTCTAACCATCTCAGGCTTAATTTCATCCCATGCCTTTAATATCCATTCGCACACTGTTTCCAAACTTGCATGGCGCATATGTCCTCCTTTCGTAAAGATTTTCTCGCCCTCCAACATCCAAGTGTTCCACTGTTTTCTTAAATTGGCTTTAAATGGTTTGTTTAAGCAGACGTCCAATGACTGAAGAAATGGTGTTAATCTACCCGGAATAACTGCCATATCGGTGTTACATTCTTTCAACAATTTTTTTTTGTATTATCTGTAAGGTGGAACCAAAACATGTCCCACACTAAAAGGCTTTCTGGTTTTCTATTGATACTAGACGAGATATTGCACATGTACAATCCAAATTTTCGTGCGCGTTATACGAAGAGTGTATCTTAAAATTTAAAAATAGTTTTTAGAAATTACGGGTGCGCGTTATACGCCGGGGCGCGTTTTGCGCCGGAATATACGGTAATTACAGCATCATAGATAACACTTTTTTAAAGGCTGTACAGTTAAATTGTTTCTTATACTCAGTATTGTTTTTAACTTCACTTTAATGCATATTAAAACTAACTAGATCAGACATATTTTTTAAAGAGGCTGGCTGCAAAGACAATTAAAACTTATTTCTCTATTGAAAAAAATAAATAAATAAATAATAGAAAGAAAGAAAAAAGATATTTCAGCTAAGAATAAAGAAATAGATTAAAGAAAATCCAATTTCTTTAATAGATATTTTGAAAAAATATTGGATTATTCATAAATTTAGTAATGACTTGAAAAAAAAATTTTTTTTTAAACAAAGCTTTCTTTACGGATTTCTAAATACTATTCATTATTGGCCCAAAACTGCATCTGACAAAGATACTTTCAGTTACATTTAATATACGTTTTTTTTTTTTGCAAGAATAAAAAAGACACCAAGCATTTGTGTTGTCAATTAAGAAAATAAACAGATATGAAAATTAACCTCAAAGTTACTGAGGAAAAAAAGCTTGCACTTCTAACAAAAAGTTCAATTTAATTAATCATATGCAAATCCGATAATTCCTTATTATCACATTTAATTCTTAAACAGAGACACATAATACAAGGTTGATAATTTTTTCTGCCCCAAATACAATAGTGAAGCATATATAAAATGTTTCTTAAATAAAAATAAGCTTTTCACATATTCTGATATGAAATTTCTTCACAATTAGATGATAATTTCGATCACGTTTAAAACATGGCTTTTTGTTAGAGCCAGAAAAGAAACAATAAGTTCAGCCTTGTTTGGGAAATAATAAAATTTTTGATAAAAAAGTAATCATATTTTCTTAGATATAAATATCTTTACAAAAAAGATATTTAAAAAAATCATCTCTCATAGTTCTCACTAAAATATATTCAGATTCAATATCTTTCCTAATAACATTGCCCAGTAAAAATATCAATCATAAAAGCAAATTTAGTATGACTTTTTAATTTTTTTAATTAAATTAATAAAATAGGGACTACACAACATTTCAAAAATATTAAAAAAATGTGTGAAAACTAAATTCTTGAAAACAATTGACAGTTAATAATTGTATTAAATCTATAATATCTAAAAATAACATTATAGAAGAACTTTAAAGATACATACAACATATTCGTAGTCAATATGTGCTTCATCAAGTCGTCCTTGTTTCAAATAAACATTTCCTCTTTGCAAGCGAGCCTAAATAAACAAATATTGTCAACATAAGGATCCAATATTTAAAAAAATATACACATTTGTATAAAAAGGTGAGAAAACTTACAGCCACAAAGTCCGGCTTGATTTCAATAACTTTACTTAAATCTTTCAATGCTGAGGCAATTTTTCCAATAGCAAGATATACTGTAGCTCTAGTATAATAAGTTAAATAGTTATATGGATCAGCCTCTGTTAAAAAAAAAGGAAGAAAAAAAACACTTATCACTCAATATCAGCATTTATAAAATATAATTTTAACATAAAATATTTTGAATCATTCATTTTTATGAATTAATAATGGCAGCAAGCAAAAGTATCTTAGATAAAGAACTGGATAACTCAATATTTTTTAGTTTTGAATTATATATGCTACAAATAGGACAAAAGCAAAAAATAGGTTTAACTGGTTTAAGTGGTGACAATCTATCCTTGCTGGTTAAAGAAAGCCTAAAGAATCTTAATCACCATCATACATAAATCTAAATAAATATGCCGAAATAAAAAATTAAAAAATTTTTTTCCTGAAGATATGTGGGAACATTAATTGTTTTAGTAATTAACATAAAATAGCTTATTTTTTATTTATGTAGGTTAGGGGTGCACAACCTGCGGCCCAAATGCGGCCCTTCGACTACTAAAGTGCGGCCCGCGAGAGCTTCTAAACACAATAAAAAAAATTTTAAAAATGGCAATTTTTAATCGCAATTTTTAAGTCATCACGTTTTGACACAATCAATTTTAACAGATTCTTTAGTAAATGTACGTTTAACGCACTTTCTTTAAGCCGATTTTATCGTAAATATAAATGATTCTTTTAAACAGTTATTTCCCCTTTTCTACGTGATTTCGAAAATCCCGAATTTTTATTACGAAGCGAGTTTCAGATCGCAAATTTAAATAATCACTTTTTGTGCACTTTATTTGTTATGATTTCATCTTAAATCTAAGTGACTTTTTATCTTTTTTTTTGCAATTCTTCCTTTTTCTTCAAAATTTTTTTCCGGCAGTTATTGCTATGCGTTCCCACGTATTATAAAAAATTCCAATTGTTCTATTACGACATACAAATTTTAAACCATGCATTTGAAACGCTTTATTCGCGCTGAGTGCAGCATAAATATATTTTTTATTTCTATGCTTTTCCACATTATTTTGACGATCCCGTTATATAACTATGATGTTATTACGACACTTTATTGTTAATCGCGCAATTAAATAATCCATTTTTGATATGGTATTTCGGTACAGTTTTATTTTAAATCCTAGTTATTTTCCCTCCGTTTTGAGTCCGCAACGAATATGATTTGGGTCGAATGGGGTAATGAATTGTGATTTGATCAAAAATCAAATATTCGGTAAAAAAAAAGAAGAAAAAAAATCGACTGAACGCTGTACACTTGGGGCCAAATAGCAAAATCTTTTAGCAGCATAGCAACACTGAAACTAAAATTTCAATGCTCAGAATAATATTTCCTGGAAAAAAGTATTCATAAATTAACTCTAAAAAATAAGGCCAATCAAGAACGTTTTTGAAAATGTCGAAAAGCGAAACAGAGAACATAAAAATCAATCTTAATTTTTGAAAAAAAATTTTAAAGCTGAACATCTCAGTTTTTCAATTACCAGAAAAAGCCAAGAAAAAAGAATTAGGAAAGAAATGCTATTAAAAATTACTATGTTATAATGAAAACGTCTAAAAAAAGGTTTTTTTAATTTAAAGAAAATAAAAAGATAGAAAAAAAGCGTTCTTAATTTTTTAAATGAAAATCTTATGCCGAAAATCTCAATTCAAATTTTTCTCATTGCCATAATTTTAGCAGAAAAAAATTGCTATAAAATAAATTTTATTAGTAACTTTACTTAAAAAAAAAAATGCTGAGTCATAATAAAAATGCCTTAAAAAAGAAAAACAGAAAAAGCAAATTTTTCTTAGTTCCTGAAACAAAACTTTAATACTGATTATCAAACTTTTCTATGTTACTGGTTATTTATATTACAGTACAGGGAAAGAGTGATAATAAGCTCAATTCTCAAAGTATTGAAAAAATGACAAAATTGACTTGTCTGATTATAATTTAAAAAAAAGGAAGTAATATCTATAAAAATTCAAAAATTAAAAAAACTTGGAAAAATACATTTCTAAAAAATATTCTGCCGAATATTTGACTGATCATTCAACCAACTGAAATTTTCACAGAAGGGCCAAATACTCGTTACATCCCTCCCTAATTTAAATGCAATGTTATTGCAACTTAAGAAATTCATAAAATGACGGAAAACGTGAATTTTTGAACTGCTCACTCTTTGTAGTTTAGATTTCAATTTTTTGCTGCTTAAGTGATCTTTTTCGATAAAAAAAAGGAAACTGTTAACGATATAAGAAAAAAATCTAATAATTAATAAAATAAAATAATAAAGCACATTACAAAATAAGCATTGAATTTTATTTTGAACTATCACAGTTTTGTTTTTATTTTAGGCTTTTGTTTAAAACCTATAAATTTTCTTCAATTAAAATATTTAATTTGAATTTATATTACTTAATTATGACTAAACTTTTTCCTACTTTCAAGTGTGGGCATTGCAGTTTTTTTTTATTTATTAGAATTTAATTCTAAAATGAATTTTCGTATTGCACGATTTGATAAAAGAAAAAAAACATTTCTTTTCTTCAATGTTTAATTATTTTGATAGATCTATTGTTCATATGATAAAAATAGCATGTTTTTTTTGTAAAAAAAAAGTATAAGTTTTTTTTATTTTTGAATGAATTCTAATAGTGGAACACTACTAAGTTATTGATATTACTAAGATTATTGACAAAAAAAAAATGGAACGCTAATGTTTAAATAAACATTATTACATTTGTCATTAACATGTCTAAATAGATCTGCGGCCCTTCATTAGCCAGCCTGCTGTGCAAGTGGCCCTTCACTCAAAAAGGTTGTGCACTCCTAATATAGGTATAATAATAATTGGTGTTATTGGAACATTACATAAAGAACATCTATTTAAAATGGACAATACATACAAAATGCTGCAAATTGATTAGGAAATTACTTTTTCTAATGGATTGGCATGGGTTTTAAATAATGACACTATGTACTAAATAGACTCTGACAAACGAACAATATACGTCTATGACTATAACTTGAAAGAGAGATTCATATGCAGGCTTTACTTCCAATATATCAGTTAAGAGAATAGATTATAAAATACAATTGAGTTATTCCTTACAAAGCAGAGAGGAAAAATTAGATTTTTAACAAAAGTTTTCATGAAAATTCATGAATGGCTTGTATGTTTAATTTAAGGAATCCGACTGGGTGAAAATAAGCAGTTAATTTTTTTTAAATTTTATTATCCATATTTGAACTTAGGTTCCTTAGCTTTCACAAACTCTTCAAATTTTTGATCTCTGATTTTTTAAATGCAGTTGTTTTTTGGTATGCTGACAAACCGAAAAGTTATTTCATGAAAACGAAACTAAAATGTTTTTGTTATGCTTCGAGCATTTTAAACAGTTTATTTGAATAAATTATGATTTTTTTAAAAAATTTTTTCTTTAGAAATTAATTTTTGAACAATTAATTTTTTGTCAGAATTAAAAAAAGAAAGAGAAAAAAAAAGACTTAGGCATTAATAGGCTACAAAATCAAATAAATTTAAACTTACCAACAGCTGCATGGTAATGAGATAAAGCATCATCATAAAGACCCTGAGATAACAGCTCTCGACCAAGTTGTAAGTGTCGATCGATTTCTAAGTTATTTAGCCATTCATCACCTACAAAAATATAGACATCAAATGAACTATCACCCTATATAGGAACATTTCCACATTATTATTTGCAACAATATAATCAACTTGTTTCGCCAATATCTAGGCCACTAACACACAAGAAACCCCTGCACTCAGTACAATATATTAAAAGTTAAATATTTGCTATGGTTGTAGCAGTAGGTCAAACTGTTCCTAAAGAATATAGTTTTTTACACTTATAAATAAAAAATTTAAGGAATTTATAATTTCTCAGCAAAGAAATTTTACTTTAAAATGCATTATACCTGATTCAGAAACAAAATTGAAATTCACAATTAAAAATTCAACATAATTTTTTTAAGAAAAATAATTAATATGTTCCTTTTTTAAATTAACTTATTTATAAGTTAAAGTTTACTATGCAGATAATAAAATTTGTTATTAACTTATGTATAGTAAAACACTTATGTATAGTAAAACAATGAAAGTCATTGGAAATACTTGGTTACAATCTGATACTCGTGAAAAAATTGCTAAAATTCAGTAACTTCTTGTTAGATAGTTGAAAAAAATGGTATCCCTGATACTTTTTTCCTTTTTTTTTTAATACTATGCATCCCTGGCCTGAAGTAAACTCACTGTCAATAACAAAATTCCAACACGCTACACTTGATTAGGGACTAGATTATCTTTAAACCAATACCATATATAAACAATTATATCTAAAAAGTTTAAATAAATGCTCTTTAAAAATTCTAATTTAAATTAAAAACTCAAACATTACTAGATTTAAAAGTTATTATTATAAGTTAAATATCTACTTTCAAGTGAAATTTCATAGTTGAAAGTGTCAGAGTTCTTCCTGAACTACCTACAAAAACATGCACAGACATGGATTTTTAATTTTACTATTCATAAAGAAATAAAAATCTTTAAAAAATTTAATAAAATTTTTAATTTCTAAAAAAAAGGAAAAAATTCAGTAGGTACAGGCAAATTGAAACTAATAATTTATGATTGTAACAAACTGTAAATTCTACAAACAAACCAGTTTTTCAGATTCAAGGGGAAAAAATATTGAGTGAAATTCTTAATTTTATAATTAATCACTATTTCAGAAAGAAGAAAAAAATACTACTAACTTGAAAATGGTAAATTGCTATACATAATTCTTTTTTCTCCGATTATCTACTGCATTATAACCTATATTTTGATTTAGTTGGTTTGGTAGAATTAATCAGCTTTTTAGATTGGCTAAGAAGATTAGAGAATGACAAATAATCATTCACCTGTACCCTATAGCAGAACAGTTTTATACTGCTAGAGCCTCACATTAGACATAAAATATATCTGTAAGAAAGATCTATATTCTAGTTATATAAGTATATTAAGTGAAATAAATGATCAATGAATTTTGATTGGCTGTTCAAACAAAAAGTAAATTGATGGTGAGCCAGTAACTTTAAAGAGAAATATCTTAGTTAGATTACATCATTTCCCTGCTACATAAACTTATAAAAAATAGATAAACACAAAAAAATATCATTACAAAATTGAAAATCTAATATTTTTTGCGAATGTATCAGTTCCTTGTGAAATTAATCAAAGATTGATTTTTAACAAAAATATTCTTTAAAAAAGACAGACTTGAATTTCATTTAACATTTTTAAATCTTATTTTAAAAGTAATAGAAGATAAAAGTAATAGAAGATAAAAGTAATAGAAGATAAAAGTAATAGAAGATAAAAGTAATAGAAGATAAAAGTAATAGAAGATAAAAGTAATAGAAGATAAAAGTAATAGAAGATAAAAGTAATAGAAGATAAAAGTAATAGAAGATAAAAGTAATAGAAGATAAAAGTAATAGAAGATAAAAGAAATAAAAGATAAAAGAAATAGAAGATAAAAGAAATAGAAGATAAAAGAAATAGAAGATAAAAGAAATAGAAGATAAAAGAAATAGAAGATAAAAGAAATAGAAGATAAAAGAAATAGAAGATAAAAGAAATAGAAGATAAAAGAAATAGAAGATAAAAGTAATAGAAGATAAAAGTAATAGAAGATAGATAAGTATTGAATAATAGTTTAAAATGCAGAAAATAAGAAATAAGTTCCTAAGCTTTTGTAAAAAGGAAAACAATGTTTGATTTCAATTACTTTTTTAAAAACAAAAGTAACTAATATTTAAAAAAAAATCAACTCTTGAAACTTTATAAGCAAATAAGAACATTGCATTTCCATTAACCGAAACAATCTAACTATTACCTTATAATTATTAGGTACTATTGAAACCATATAAAAATTTTTGGTGCCTATCGCTCCTTTATTTTTGATGCTTCAAGTAAAAAAAGAGTGATATTATCCATAGATTATTTTTTATACTTCTGTTACTTTTTAAGAATGAATTATCAAAACAATAAATCTATAATTAAATGAACATAATAAATTATGTTGAATTTCGTAAAGATATGTCAATAAAATTCAGCATCCACTAGACTCCTTGGTGATATTACTCTAAATTTCAATTAGCTTAAAAAAATTATAAATAATTAATACTATTCTTCAATCACAAATTTACTGAAAAACATTAAGTCTATGTAGACTCTTGTTAGTAAATATGAACGCTATAAAAATTTATTAGTAAATAAATATTTTTTTACATAAAATTATTAATAGAAGAGGATAATTGGAAAAATTAGGAATATAATGGCTAAACTATTCAGGTAACTTGCTTAGAGTCCATTACTTTACTTTTAAATAAAATGTAACTTTTATTCATTAGTCGAATTTGCTAATTAACTCAATTAAATGAATTTAAAAATTTAACTATTAAATTATGTACATAATTTATATTAAGATTCTTTACATTCATAAACATCATCATAACATGACAGACTTGTCAAAATTTAAATAATGTTTGCAAGAAAAAGGACTGCTTTTTAAATCACCCTTGACAATCTAATCCTTCTTAAATTCATTTAAAATCTTATCTCGTTATAATATAAATCATAAAAATGATATAAGTTACAGCAATTTAACAGTTAAGATATATCAAATTATAAACCCCAAGATAAGGAGGATAATGACAAAATTAGTCAGATAACTAGTTAAATGTCCACTATTTTTTATATAAAAAATTTAACTGAATTTATGAAGATAATTTATTTACATGATTTATATCAGGATTATTTCTTTGCATTCATAATCACCATCATAACATGACAGATTTCACAAACTTTGAATGATTTTTGTATGTAAAAAGATAAGCTAGACTGCCCCATATCCTCATAAAAATCCATATAAATCTAACTCATATATATCTTTAAATTATTTAAAATTTGATCTCATACAAAAAGGAATTATTACTATAATATTAACTACAGTAGGTAATTCGAATTAAGGTAAGTCGAATTAGAAATGTCAATGTTAGAAGTAACTTTCCAGAAAGGCATTATAAATACAAAAATCTTTTAACTTATTTTCAAAATTTGGTTATTAATTAGCACTTACCTCTCACGTCAGCAATTTCTCTGATTAAATATAATAAAGAAATAACAACACGTAACGATGGCACCATTATTAGCTTTTAAAATTTTTATAACAAGTCAAAATAACTTAAGTCTATAAAAAACATGAAGCAAATTCGTTCAAGCGATTATATGCTGATTTTGAGAAATTTTTCTTTTTGCTGACAGCTCATAATATTTGGCATTTAAAGCAATGAATATAAATGAAACATAATCAGACTAAAGAAACAGATATTCTCATTTCATTTTCAATACTTGTTTCGGCTGAGCGTGTTGTTATGTTATTGGAGGACAACCGCTTATGCCACCATAAAAGAACTAAAATGTTTTCTAAAATAGCTACTAGTTTTTTTATTTCTATTTTAATTTTTGGCAACGACTCAGAATACTTACGCATCATTTTTGCTGCACTACATTTTTCATTTTTTCCATTATCACTGCATACGGTTCACGCACTTTCGAACTCAATAAAGAAAAATGGAGAACCGGATTGGTCAGTCTTTCGAAGGAATTTCAGGGAGTTTCGAAGGAGGAATTTTGAAGGAGTTCTCATTCTCATAAAAAGGTGATGAGAATTGCCTGAACCTCATGCAATAATAATTACCCTTATGACACAGTTTCCAGTTGATCACCAAAGTCCAGCATTAACGACTACGGTTGACCATTTTGATCAGCTTGCGAAGAAATCGAAGGTGCGTGGTATTGGTCCATTTTTAAGGGCTACTTTCGCTGAATGCGTTTCATGCATTTCCAATCCTCTTTGAGAAAAACGGAGAACCTGATTGGTCAGTTTTCCGGGGTAAAATATTTTTCATTAATCATGTTCCCATTCTCCCTCAACGGCGAAAGAAAGCGGGAGAAACGCAAAAAGTAAGAATTGTCCTTTAAATTAGTCTAAGGTGCTAAATTTTTCGCTTGCAGGTCATCGTGCTACTTCAGCGGGGGAACCATCCTCTCTGTGAAGAATCAAAATAAACATAGAATGTCTTCTGATCGTCCTCAGGGGTTTTTCCCAGAACATCACTGATTCCCCTGTAACCCAATGGTTAGATACTCCAAAAGTATTCTCCAATCTGGAGAATCTGGTGGTTCGATCATGAACTCCGCTAAAATCCACTGATCCCATGCGATAGACGAGATCGTAAATTCTGTGAAATCGGAAGTCCTGTGGCCAGTCACTGCGCAGTACTATGGGTGCAGGCATCTGTAGAAAATTTCCTGCCCCTTCAGATCAATCTCTAAGTTGAGGGATTGGCATCACAAATTGTGATGCCATCGGATCATCTTCAGGGTTTTTTTCCCAGTCCGTTACCAATAGCCCCCCCCCCCCCAGAGCTGTAGTGCGACGTAAATTAAGTACTACCTAACTACCCACCCAGAAAATCACTATTGGCCCTTTATGAAGTTCTAGGGCTGCGTAAATGGAGTACTACTCCAACTAAATGAATCGAAAAAGTTGATAACCTAAGATGATAAGGACCATTCTCTCATCCATTGAGAATCATTCTACAGGGTCACACAAGACGATGCAATTGGTACAAAAAAAAAAGGCTTTTCTTAGGAAATCAACTTTTTAGGAAAGGAAATTTTAAAAATTACTAGTTTTTATTCTGATCAGTGATTTAAGTTGGCAGTCAAAACATATCATTCGCAGTTTTCTGCGGAAGTAGTAAAAGCCTTTCACAGCATTACAATTAATAAGATAGTTCACTTTCTGTAGATTTCATTAGGTGGAGGACTGTGGATATAAATTCTCCTCAATAATAAGAAATCCCTACAAAAATTCCTCAACATTTCAGAAAAAGATAAAAATTTCGTCATTCATAATCGATTTCAATTCATAAAGGATAAAAACAAGAAAGATATTAAACTTTTTAAAGATGCTTAGCAAATTAAAGATTTTTTAGTGAAATTTAATGAACTTTTGTCTGTAATTTCAATGTAAACCTTCTTTTAAAAACTGGATATATGAGAATCCTGTGAAACTCCATTTAACTTTCTGCATAAGCTTTAATAATACATTTTAAAGAATAACATTCTGATTTGTGTGATTTTTTTAAATATCTTGCGTCAACGATATGTAAACACGTGAAATTTTGTTTTTTAATGATCATAATATATACCTTTTTAACTAAAATTGCTTGAAAAACGTTTAGTTTCTAAATTGTAACATTCAATAATTTTTCAATCAATTTAATAAAGTTAAAAATATTAAATTGAAAATTTACTTTTCACAAAGTATTGTTGTAAGGCATTTACCAATTGTGGAGTCAGTTTCAGATATTTTTGTTTTTCGGAAGGGGTTTGTGAAGGTGAAAGAAAAAAGAATAGTGCAATATAAATGTGTTTTAGATTGGGATATTTTTACATATTTGATACATAGTAAACACCTTCAGTCCCGCAATGGACTGATCGTTGAGACACGGTTCCCAGCAGATCACCGAAGTCAAGCATCACTGGCTGCGGTCGGTGTGCGGGTGGGTGACCACTTGGATCAGCCTGCGTAGGGACCGAGGGTGTGCGGTATTGGTCCTCGTTAAACTGTTCTACCGTAAAGTGCTCGACTTCGCGTGCAGGTCGTCGGGCTACCGAAGCGGGGGTGCCATCCCCTCCGCAGAGGATCAAAATTGTGATGGCATGTCTTCGGATCATCCTCAGGGATGTTTCCCAGACCGTCGCCAATAGCCCATTGTGCAGCTCTAGTGCGACGTAAATGAACAACAACAACAATCACGAAGTATTACGTTTTTTTTATACGATATGTTTAGAAAAAAATACTCTGAAAATTAAATTGAAGTATATCAAGAGCTCAGATGCAATTGTTGCTATCTCTTTTTTATATTGTTGTTGCTATATTGCGTAGATTGGTCCTTTAATTTATATTGAAATTAAGTCAGTTTTAATTGCCTTCATAATTCCCATTATTCCTCATAATTCCTAGTTTAATTCCCAAAACACCAGGATTTTTTCCCGTCTTTCAAGTACCATGAGTTATTTGTGTCACTATCTATTCTCATCTTTGTTACCATATATATCAGTGGTTACCAACTGGCGGCCCGCGAGGCTTTTTTTTGTGGCCTAAAAATATATATATATATATATATATATATATATATATATATATATATATATATATATATATATATATATATATATATATATATATTTTAAATTTCCAATGAGCTGCACAATCAGTCTTCCCGATGAGCAGACCTAGTGCGGTTCTCCAGAAGTGGTATCCACTCCTTCAGGACCACCACTTTGGGTGAGAAACCGTTGGCCATGTGAAATTGGACGTCTAGTTTCTGCCACACTAGATGGCAGCACCGATATTCTATTTGGATGCTAAAGTGCATTAGGAATTTAATTTTGCTGAAAATACCAAGAACCAGTAAGGCACTCCAGGGATCTTTTACATGCCGCATAATCATACGACATGGCCGCTGAGGATTTTCTGTAACCCGAAATTGCGGTGTCTGGGCCGGGGATCGAACCCGCAGACTTGGGCTCAGAAGGTCGACCACAAACCAACTGCTCCACCCAGCCACACGTGGCCTAAAATATATTAGTAGTAATATTCAAACTAAAATATATTAGTTGTCATACTTTTAAGGACAATTTTCGTAAAAAAAATCAATAAGGGTTTTAAATACTTTCAAGTTTTATGTCTCAACAATTTGACATCTGTTGCTCATGAATTGTTTAATACATAGGTACACATTAAAGTTATTGAAACGAGAATTTCTTAATATACAGTTAAATATTCTTAAATCTACTTTTTTTTATTACTAATTCAATACTTTTGTTTTGTACAACTTGATAAAAATCTGACAGTAATATTTAATGTTCCTTCAAACATAAAAGAGACTTTATGTTTGAAGGAATAAATTATGAAATTCATTCCTTCAAAATTTTATATTAAACTTCAAATAGAAAATTTTGATAAAGTTGCGGCCCGCCATTTGACTAGTGTTTTTAATTGCGGCCCCTGGCCTCATGTAAGTTGGAAACCCCTGATATATATCATTGCTCTCTTTTGATAATTTTATTAGGCTGCAGTTTTGATGGGATAATCTGGCTGATGCGGATAGTTTATTAATATTTTATATATTATATTAAAGAATGGGAGTCTATTTTTAAAATCAAAATTGAGTCGGCTGTTGAAAGCCGGTTATAAAATTAAATATATATACCATTCGTGGTGCTGAAATTACTTATGATGCAAATTGATATCGGGCAGGTTGTAAAATGCTGCAGAGTATCTACTCTTTTTATCGGTGTAAAAGTATTCGTCCATTTCTCTCTATCTCTCTCTCTTTTAATACGAGAATCTCATTTTGAGTAGAAAAAAGTAGGTATTACCATTTGAAAATGTCGACATTTCGTCACTGCAGCCGTAATCATGAGTTGTTGTTGTAGTAGTTAATTTACGTCGCACCAGAGCACACAATGGGCTATTGGCGACGGTCTGGGAAACATCCCTGAGGATGATCCGAAGACAAACCATCACAATTTTGATCCTCAGCAGAGGGCATGGCACCCCCGCTTCGGTAGCCCGACGACCTGCACGTGAACTCGAGCACTTTACGGTAGAACAGTTTAACGAGGACCAATACCGCACACCCTAGGTCCCTACGCAGACTGATCCAAGTGGTTACCCACCCGCGCACTGACCGCAGCCAGTGATGCGTGACTTCGGTGATCTGCTGGGAATCGTGTCTTAACGATCAGTTCACTGTGGGACTCCGTAATCATGAGAGCTTAATAATGATTGCAACATTATTATTTTATACAAATTTCCTTATAATACTTTTATGTAAAAACTTTATTTCGAATGGTATGCTTGCTACTTGCTGGAGGTTTAGAGGTTCGTATGTTGGCAAATCTATTTATAATCACAATTATATTTGAATTGATATTTTTTTATTTTATTTTTTTATGTATATTTTATGATAATAAACGAGCATGAATAGAAAGATAAAACAGAAAATTTATGATATAGGAGATAAAGTTTTCCTCGCAGATTTCATAGCTTCAGTTAATTTTTTCCCCCTTTTCTTTCTTTTTCTTTTCTTTTTTTTTTTTTTTTAACAAATGGCATAGCGAATTGTAAACCTGTTTATCAAAGATAAATAATTAATAATCACATAACAACGTGCTACATAATGATATGATTTCACAGCTGATGGTGGATATTTTGAAACAATTATTAAAGTAATTTCATTCATTAAAAGATTTCGAAAAATTGTCATATGATTTTTAATAATTTTCTTTGGTTTACAGTTCGCAGCACTATATGTCGAAAATTCTAGACATAAAACTGTAAATTTGGGAGAAAAAAATATGCTGTGCCTGCAATTATTATTATTTTTTTCTTTTTCTTTTACTTGTATTGTGTTATAAAAACTGCCAGTCTGTTTTAGGACTCCTGTGTAAACAGTTAATACAAAAAGTGAACAGTGTGTACAAAAATTTATTATATAACATTGTGATACATAATAATACATTGGTTAAACCCAGATGACTCAAAAAAAAAAGAAAGAAAGAAAGAGAGAAAAGATATTAAGTAATCAAAAGAAAAAATACATAGAATCTATATACAAAACAAATTGACCCTTAGTGGTAGTACAGTAAAAGTTAAAATAATATGTATGCATATAATTGCACACTCAGTCTGCACACTCAGTCAGTTACAATGCAATGCACTTCGTACAACTTCACAATAAAACTTTATAATTCAAATTTATAAACCTATTTTAATAAGTTGTGACTAAGCTCTAAGGAAATCAGACTTTTAAGCTGTTTATTTTTATTGACTAATAGCAGTTTTATTTTTTATTTGCAATAAGATGGCTATAAAAATGCAACACGACTATTTGTAAGCATAAAATAAAGTTTAAATAGTAATATACAGTACAGAGTATGTCGTGATCATCACACTAAAACATTTTCTCAAAATTCGGGTCGCAAAACAATATTTAGATGAGAAATTGAAAAATCACTAGAGCTGAAAGCGTAATCCTAACCAGTTAGATTGCCTAGTGAAACTTGAAGATATAATTAACAATCGTCTTTAAATTCTGTTCTGTTCTCCAGCAATCGAACAGAATTTGAATTTTTTTTTTCAGTCCTACCGCTTTCAGTAATGATTATTTGTTAGATTTCTATATTTTTTTTTCTGTTCAAAGATAAATTTGTGATCCATATTGCATATTGTGTTTACTAGTTTTATTCCTTTTATGATAGGGATACTAAAAATGTATAGTAAGGGTAGTCATTACGAAACTTTCTGTGTATTATATTTAGATAAGTATGCATAAAAATGCTCGAATTTGAGTTATAATCTTTATATTGTGTTACGTTATGAAGGTGTTTACAATGTATCAAATATGTAAAAATACCTCAAACTAATACACGTTTATAATGCACTATTTTTTTCCCTAAACTAGTTGCACTCTCGCTTTTCAAAGTTGTGAGTAAACTTTTTTTTTTTCTGGGGCAATCGCAAAGGAGAGGCAAGCAAATATTTCCTGAGTGCTTCGCGTTTTGCATCAATGATATTCAAATTCTTTTGTAATAAATATAAACTTTTAATTTTTGAAATTTTTTAAAAATATATCTTATTTTATTATTTATTGATTTATTATTCGTTTCATTTTCCATTGTTTACTTATTTATTATTTTTTTAAATTATTTATTTATTTGCATTGAAAGTTTGAAGGCGTCACTTTCTTCTATAATATTCTTTTTATAGTCATGGCTTTGGAAGTCAGTTCTAGAGGCACAACACAAAACAACTATACATAGCAATCAAAATCAGAGAACTTGAAAATTATTTAAACAGTTTTACATTATAATTTAATTAAGTTCTTAAACGCATGATAATATTAAACTTAAAAATGTCGTTTTAAAAAATATTATTAAATGTGTTGAGTTAATCGCTTTTAAAGAACTAAATTGGAAAAAAAAATAATTATACAATCTGTTACTTGCTACAGTTATCGACTTTTCCAGGGGATTTGTATGAAGTGAATAGAAAGTTTGCGCACTGCGTTTGTCTTTCATTAATCGTAACGCTATCATTACTCTCAATTCCTTGATGATTCTCCGATTCACAGAGAAAGTTTATCGCCTGCGTTATAAAGCGGAAAATGCATTGCTATGCAAAATCTCTCAAGTCAAAATCTATGAAAAACTCCGCGAAGTCCTGATTTTTCTCATCCTATAAAATGTATGTGTGTGAGGCAGTGTATGATTTTTTAGCTTTGACCTTACTTCCCAGAGTATGATTGGTTGCTAGCTCGCAAAAATGCAAAAGCGGAAATTCTTAAATTTTTCGGTTTGAGAAAGAACCAAACATTTAACTGATATCGTGCAGATATGTTGCTTAAGCTTTGTTTATTAAAATTTGATAATGGTCTCTCAAAATATCTAAATAATTTTCAAGTTAAATTTTCGGTGAAATTGTATGAAGTGAAATTGCTGCTTTTATACGAATGCAATGCAGGTGAATACTAAATGTAATTTTATAAGCATGCATTTGCACAGTAATAGGTTTTGACTAGATAAACAATAACAGCATAATAGAAAATCGCTGCAACTCCTTAATTTTTATATTTTCCTAAAGAAATATTTTAAAATTACTTTAGAAGCCATATACCTTTCTCAGTTTCTCATAATCGATAAAGATATTTGTCTCATTTGTCACTAAAATCACGAACAAATTTTACTACCTATGCTACCGATAATTTTAACATAAACAAATGAGGATCACTTATTTCAACGAACTATGCCAATTTAATCGATTTATATATTAGTGGCTTCTCCACACAGTCAAGTTAAGTTGACACAAAATATAGGGTGTTTGTAATCAATACCTTCTCATAGATTTTTAGAGAATTTGTCAGAAATGAATAAAAAAAGCATACAAATTAAAGGTTATAAATTAATATATTTAAACGAAGAAAAGCGCAATCAAAGTATGATGAATATTATATGAAGCATTCTCAAATTCGAAACTGTAATCAATCTAAATTTGGTGTTTTTTATTCTTTCCTTCCTCAATGTTGATTCATCCTACAGTGATAACATTTTTCCTTACTGAAATTTTAACTTGTTTACTACTAATGTATAAACTTTTTTTTTACTTCACTTTTGGCAAAGATTTGTCGCGCCACAGGTCCCTGGTTCGATCCTGGGGCCGGGCAAGGTTGACTCAGCCTTTCATCCCTTCAGTGGGTCGATAAATGAGTACCAAGCATGCTTGAAAACTAAACACTGGGGGTTCCGCGTTTGGCTGACCTCCTGACCGGTACATCTGCTCCTGCACACCAGAGACCAAGGTCAAGAAAACTGAGATGGGCACAGTAGGTTTTGGCCCTCTATGGGCTGTCGCGCCACTGAGTTTAGTTTAGTTTGGCAAAGATTATAAATATCTATATTCAAAGAACACCTTGCATAGAAAACTTTAATCCAGATATCTGTAATATAGATATTTACCTATATCATTTAGTGACACTGGCACACTGGAAATGAACGACAATAACACCGCTCTTTTTCAGAATTTCCAAGAATGATTTGAAAGTTAGCACATTCTTTTCTGAGAAAAAAATGAAACAACAACAATTATTTTTGGTTACATGTAGTTTTCATCCTCGCATCGTGTTTGACACCCCCCTTCCAATCGCTGAAAGGGAGTGGCTGGGTAGGGCAAAGGGGTTAGTGTATGTTTGCAGTCATTGTCATGCCAAGGACTAGATACAAGTTTCGCCATGTGGGGAATCGCAACTTGGCAGCTCCTAACGTAAAAATATACCCCTATTCTCCTGAAAAAGTTGACTGCGCGTGCTCGAGAAATCGAAACTGCAAAATAATGGAAAATCGCACTCCTAGCTAGCAATATCGATATCATAAGTAGAAATTGATGTTATAAATACTCATTCCACAAACGGACGAGTTCGCAGCAGATTATTTTGCCAAAATATTAATCTAAAAAAAAGATGTAGATCCCTTTCTTTCGCAAAAATCGCAAAAGTTATCCTCAATAGCCGTTTATTTTTCTTGGCTAAATATATTATGACATTATATTTCGTGCAAACATCAAGAGAGGGTAAAAACCTTATATTAGATACAACCCCAGAAGTTAAATTATTTGTATTCGATTTTTATAATAAAAATAGGTAAAATACGAAAATAGTGGGTTTTTTTCCATCGCTTCTTTTTAACACAATGCTAAAAACTTTAATTGCTGAAGATGCTTGGTAATAAGCTTTCCTTAATACCAGCTAATTCAAAAAATTTATTACTAGCACTTGATAATGACTCCCAGTTCGTCTGTCCCGAAATGGGAGCTTTGGTTGGAAGTGTGGAATTATCTATAAAAGTAAAGAAATTTGTTTAATACAAAATCTTTTTTTCTGCTTTATATGTTCATTATTAAATGCAATAATTCTAAAAAATTGAAAAGAAAAAGAAATATTCTCAATCGACATAGCAGCACCCAATAGGTTTAGTCTTACAGAGCATTTTGCAAAATGTAGATACAGTCGACCCTAAATTATATCATACTTTTTCATGAATAGTACTTATTACATTAAATTTAATATATATCTGAGCAACTCGATATTAATAATTTGTTAAATTTATTCTCTTTTAATTCTGATTTATTCTCTTTAGAGGAACATCGTATTTAAAAAATTCTAAAACTAAGGAATCTTATTTTTAAATTTTTTTTTCTAGAAATCATAAGAAAACTTCATAAGAAATTTTTTAGGACATCAAAACTTGGTCAGTTTTTCCCAAAGAATGTTATTTTCTGTAACTAAAACATAGCATATAAACTTAATGAAGGTTTGGATTAATATTCATTTTAAAGTTGGAGAAATTTATTTAATTCTTTATTTTTTATTTAATTGTCATTGATTGAAATCATTTGAAGCGTTCAGTCAATTAAAATTATTTTTACATCAGATATTTAATAGATAGTTAACTTCACTTTTTTGATATATTTTACAGAGATATGGGACTTATTTTAAGTATTTAAACAAATATTAAAATTATTTAAAAGAATTTAAATAATTATTTAAATCTTTTTGAACAGTTATGATCACTTTAATATTATAATTTTTAGCAAGTGGTTCAGTGGTATATTGATCGAATTCTATATATTAGCAATCAACCTTGTATTACTGACTAAATTCTTCTTTTTTTACAGTCATATGAGAATTATTTTAAATATTTAAGCAAATATTAAAATAATTTAAAACAAATTTGAGCAGTTATTAAATTATTATTATTTTCTTTCTCTTCTTTTTTTGAATAGTTAAGATTTCTTCAATATTATAATTTTTAACAAGGGTTTCAGCTGTAAAATTTTTAAATTATTTTATTAGAAAATCTGAACTTAAATGAAATATAATTGCTTGATTTAAATCAAATTGATTGAATTCTATATATACAGGGTGTTTATAAATTCCCGGACCCATTTTGCTGTTTAATAACTCATAAAATAATGAAGATATAAACAAACTTATGGCATTTATTGATGGAATAACTCATATATTTTCCTTTTCAGGTTTGAATATCTTTACTTTTGTAAATATCGTCTGCGCGTGTGGTTAATTTCAGATAATTTCATTTTCCTGCCTAAATATCTGTACTTTTCTAAATATCGTCTGCTTATTAATTGCATTTTTTTTGGCAACTATTGCAATGTTATGTTTACTTTCTATGTGATGTTTTATTCGAGCGGATATTAAGGAGAATGCATACATCGACATGCTTCCCGCTACCTGGCGTGAAATTGACTATCGACTTGATATTCTCCGTGCGACGAAGGGAGCACACGTGGAAGTTCATTGACAGGGGTCATGAAACTTTTTGAGTCTATCTAACCATTTATGTTATTAATTTTAATCTATCTTTATTATTTTATGAGTTATTAGACATCAAAATGGGCCCGGGACTTTATAAACACCCTGTATATTAACAATCAAGCTTGTATTACAGAGTAAGACAAAAACATATTAAAAAAAAAATTTTTTTTTTAAAGAGACCTGTCTAATATGGCTTTACCTAAGCTAATTCTTAATCATACTTTAATCTTAACTTCATTTTTATCAGCTCTAATTCATTATCCAAATACTTATTATACATCCTTATTTATACTATATATTAATATTACAGATTAATAAAGGCTTGTTTACTTGTCATGATTTTTTGATCTAAGAATATTTTATTTCGAATTTCAATTGGGAAAAAATTTTGTGAGTTGGAATTTTTAATATTTCAAAACTTAGTAAAACACTCGTATAATTAAAAGTGCGTGATAAAAGCGCATGATGTTCATGGGTCAAGTATTAAGTTTACTTTATGCTGTATTATTTTAGATTAATTCTTATTCACTGACTTATATTTTGATTGTGAGAATCAAAATATGTCGTAATATTTTAATAAATTCTTAATAAACTTCGTAATTTCTTAATAAAATTAGTAGGTGCAACTTTCATAATTTCACTTCTTGAGTAGTACAATTTTCTTAGTTTAGAAATAGGAAGATTGGCGAAATAAATGTGTAAATAGATTTTTATTTTTTTAAACAGTTTTTTAAATAGTTTTTTTAGAGTATATTAATAAATAGTATTTTTTAGAAGTCAAAATTGACTGATTAGGGGATTAATTATAAAAAAAAACTTGTCAAAATGAAGAAATAATATTTATTTTTATTTATTGCTAAAAATCCATTCGTTTATAGTTAAGAAAAAAGGATTAACTGATTATAAAACAAGATTAAAAATTTAGAATCTATATATATATTTCTCTTACACGGCACCAAAAAAAAGCCTCATTACAACTCCCCGAATGGCAACGTTAGAAAATCGACCAATGATTGCTGCTAAAAATGTCACATGGCAAATGTCACATGAGGTGGCTCAACATATAGCGCTTTTAAAAATGGAAACAATATCCAGAGTGAGCATTATCAGGATGTTCAATTCAGATTCATGCCCTAAAAACATGATAATATTTAATTTAAACTCATTTAGGAATTAATTAGGCTGGCCATCTCCATGACTATAAATAAGTCACAAGGTCAGACTTTTGAGAAAATCAGTTTAGTATTGACTAAACAAGTTTTTAGTCATGGACAACTTTATGTTGGCCTGTCAAGAGTTAAGTCATTTGACAGCCTTTCAGTAATTGCTCCAAGATGCCAAATCTATAATTGTGTTTTCAAAGAAATTCTAAATGCTTAGTGTTAATTTCTTAGAGCTTTGCAGAAAAAAAATGTCTTTTGGAAAAAATTTAATTGAAACTTCTATTGGCAGTAGGAAAGGGGAACTGCCAAAATCAAAACTCCCCGATTAGAAATGCAGCGTGGCGACCTCCACGTGGTATTTCTCGGGTAATGCTAACAGCCATGCATTTTAATTTATTGTATGTAAAACATCCTTATTTTGTTCTAAAATGTTATGTACTTTATCACAAATGTTAATTAATATAGAAATTGATTTCAATAATGCTGATTACCAAAAAATATTTCATTTGGCGATAAAACAATTTTTTGTGTTCTTGAAAATGAAAGACTTTTTGAGGGTTATTATCTCACAAGGAAAAGTTAGGGTTTAAAGCTTATATTTTTAAATAATAAAATTTTTTTCTAAAACTTTCAGAATTTCTAGCATTAACTAATTTATTATACACATTTAGTTGAATTTAGGTGAGTAACTGTAATATTTGATAATTTATTTTGCTAATATGTTTCTCATTTAGCTAATGTTTTGATTTTTTCACCATGTACAATCTAAATAGCTAATACACTTTTTTAAAAGCCAATAAGAACATTGATAGAATTCTTCTACATAAGTACAATACTATGTCTTTAATGATGAAATACTATGTCTTTGATGATAATATACTATGTCTTTGTGCTAGAACATTGTGTTCATTGGCGAGCGAGCGCAGCGAGCCATGGTTCACGGCGTGAACCACATAGGAATGCGTAGCAATTCTCGGGGGTTGGCGAGCAGGGGGCGGAGCCTCCTAGTATGATATAAAATTGCTCGATATTTTTTTAAACTATTATTTATTTTAACAGAACTTTAATTTTAACTGAAATAACTTCAATATTTTCATACTTCAAAGTATCTGTAAAATACACTTCACAAAATTTATAAAATCGCATTATTATTTAATTGAGATTTCAGTGTTTTAATTCTTCCTTATTTTTCTTGAGCAATTTTCATAAATATGCTTCATATTATTAAGTGAAAGTTTTATTTAAATATTTCAACAAAAAAAAAGTAAATAGAAGTAAAATTTTCATTATTTCTTTCAAATTTATGAAAAATTGCTAACTGTCAACCATCAACTTCGAGATAAACTTTGTAAAAATAATTAAATATTAATTATAACTATTTTCTTTCTATCAATGCATTTCATTTATACATTTTTCAGTGCTAATAGCTTTGGATAATTTCAACCAAATAAGAATAAATGTTATAATGCAATCCATTTAAGAGGCCATTGCATTTAAAAATCTTTCATTCTTAGGTATTTCAATTTTAAACTTTTCATATGTTTAGTCCCACTTCAACTCCGTATCCTTGTTATTTTGAACCCAATCCAGAAGACAAGGGAACTCCTGAACCAAGTGTTGGGAGAAATGTGTCTTCGTCGAGGACTTTTTGATGGAACTAATCCGTATTTGTGTTACATGGAGAGGAAAACCACGAAAACATATCATGGTTAGGCTGACGGCAAGGGGACCCTAACCCTTGATCCGTCTTTTGAAACCTGTTCATCTAATTTGAAGGCTATTTTCCTGAGCCATCATGGCTCTTATCATAAGATATTCAGTTTAGTGAAGTTCAATTTAATTTTCATTAGTTTGCAGTTCAGTTAAGTTAGTGAGAAAGTTTTTATTGTGGTTTCTAAAATGTTATGCTTCTTTCTCCTATTTCTTTGTGAGAAAGTAATAAAAGATTTTTTTAATTCTTTTTTGGGGTAAATTTTACCATTTTTTTAAAAAAAACTTTTTTTACAGACTATTGTATAAAAGTACTTAATGAGCATTTTCTGATTTTAGGTTTAAGCATTAAAACAAGGTTTAAAAAGGTTACTTTTCTAAAAACTTACTAAAACAAGTCACTCAATCATAACTATTATATGATAATAACTTAATTTGAAAACTATTTGCAATTTTAACCATGTTTCTATAACCCTTAGATCAAGAGGTATTCACTGCACAGTTTTTGATATCCCATGTATAGAAAACTCAAAGTCTAATTTGATTAAAAGTTTAAATATTTTACCACAATTTTTTTAAAAATTTATTAACTTAATTTAGCTGTGTTTCGATATAAATGAAGATAATAGTTTTTAAAAATATTAAGTGTATATATATTCATATTTTAAAAATATTAATATAAAATATTAATTAATATGAGAAGAGGTAATCATGTAATCAAATAAATGTTTGAATAAAATTTACTAGAAAAATCGCTAACAGGAAGAGTAAAATAAGATTTAAAAAATAAAATTTTTTACTTATAAATGTACCATGTAATTAAAATCCCCAAACAAGTAATAGTTTTAAAAAATAAATTATATTTTAAAATAAAGAATTTCTTTTAAGAAAAATTTAAACATAGAAAATAATGTTTTTAAATAGAAATAAGGTTTTTAAAAAACAATTAAATATTTTTAAAACAAAGAATGTTTTTTGAAAATAAATAATATTCAACAAAATAAGAATTTTCTTATAAATAATAATAAAAATTTGATTTTCTTTAAATTAAAAAGCAATATTTAAAAAATAATAATAATAATTCCCTTCAACCAGTAATAAAAATAAATAATGATTTTAAAAAATCAATTTAGATTTTTGAAATTAAGAATTTCCTTAAACTTACAAATAATGTTATTAAAAATAAAAATTCCTTCAATAAGAATGCTTATATTTTTAAAAACAAGAAATTCCTATAAAATTTCTTTCAAAAAACAAACTTTTATGTTAAAAAATATAATTTTTAAAAACAAAATTTAAAGAAGCATGTCTCTAACTTCTTGATTGTTGAAAACATAATACTGTTAGTTCCCCTTTCAGTTTCAAACAAAGTAAGTACATGATCTTGTAATCTTTTTTTCCCCCAAGAAATTGCTGAAAAGGTTACAAGCGCACCACCCAAATGTGAGGAAGAGCGTCATGCTCTTCCTCGTTATATATTTTATTCTATAAGTTTCATCGGCAATAAACATTTGGTGTAAAAGCGGCGATAATCGCGCCAAGCTAGTTTACGGGCTAAGCAGTAGAATCATATGAGGCTTTGAGTCGAAGGGGAGGGAAAATGAAAACCTGGACCCGAGGATGAAACAACTACGACACCTTATTTTTTTTTTTAAATAAAATAAATGTTAAAAATTAGCCTGTTCTTGAGACTGAGAAAGGTATATGTTCCACTAAAATTGATAAAACATTTTATGATAATATGAAGATGAAATATTAAATTCACTACCCTAATAATCAAGTATTATGAAACATGAACAAATTTTTTCCTCAGTAGTTCCAGTTTTGTTTGTGGCACATTTGAACATAAGTTGTAGAAACCCTATGATTTTCTTCTCATAAACTGTATATCGGCGTTTTTAAATATGTTTTCAAATTCTTGTACTGACATCTTTTGGTAGCCAGGAGGAGGCAAATGATCTGATGGAGCATAATAAGCATGGAAAACTTGTTTGCTTTCACCGCCAGGCTTATGATCTTTATAATGCAGATCATTCACATCCACTTGTCCTAATTTTTGAATATCATTAGTATTTAAGCCATTCGTACCCACAAATATGGACTTTTCTTGATGGATTTGGCCGTCTCCAATATCACTGTAGATTTGTGGTTGTCCATAATACTTGTTTCCATAAGCAGCAAGATTACCGTTTGTTCGATTAGCCGTTGAACCATCGTAAACTCTTAATGAAGTTAAGGGTGGTGAACTAGCTGTATCGTACATAACGTCACGTGAGCCATCGTTTAAATTTTCTGTTTGTTTTGAAACAGGGACATGGACAATAGCCACCTCACGCTCCACGAGTGCTGGAGTACCTTGGATGTGGGTTAACACCGGTGGTTCTCGGTATAAACCACCCACTTTTGCGGACTTGTCGAAATAATTTCCGAGCATTTTTGGAAGTAGAGAATTTTTTAGCACTTTTGATAAACCGGCTTTGTTTTTAGGCAAGTTGCTGTATTGATAGCCCCCTAAAGCATAAGCTGGTTTTGTGGTACCAAGTACATTTACAGGATTGGCTGATTGATAATAAGTTGGTTTTGAAGACTGCTTATGTTCATAAGACTGACTTAATGTGGAATGGTATGATTCCTTTTTGGGACTGCTCTGCTCTGAAGGGGATTCATAAAGTTCGACATATTTTTCTCCAGGTCTTATTTTTCCGTTTCTTTGAAAATTTCCATGAGATGGTGGTAAATAATTTGATCCACCTTCATATTCATTGGTTTCGTGAGATTTAATATTTTGATGTAGTGATCCATGAGCTTCGATTGGAAAATCAGTTCCTCTAAAATTATTCATTGGTTGATATGCGTTACCATGTTCATGTTCCTGAGGATGCGCAGTGTCTAAATTATGATTGGAAGAACCAGATGAAACATAATAAACGGTGTTCTGGTTCTTATAAAGTTTCCTGGATGGCTGCATCAAATTGTGTATTGATGGAGATTGTATTGATTTGGGATCGTAGTGGAGATCGTTGAAACTTATGTGACCAATAGGTTTAACAGCATCATGGGACAGATCACCTAAAGCAGTTATTTTAAGGTAAGCCTTTTCGCCACCATGATCTATTGCTTTTAGGTCTTCAGGGTGCAACTCTTTGACTAGTGGTGGGGCATAAGGAGCAGGATTGTGCGAATTTTCATAAATATGGTGGGGTTTCCTGGGAATTTCTATGTATACAGGCTTGATTTCTACTTGTCTCTCTGGAGCTGGTTTGTCATATAAAGAGTCGTGCGGATAGTAGGAATAAGGACTTTTTGGATGATCTGAAACGGATACATGTTTATGTCTTTCTTGTCCCTGGAAATGCGAATCGGACGGAATGTCTTGATAATGAGAATGACCATAATGTCCTCCACTCGAATATCCTTCTTCATGATGAGGATGATAATGTGAAGAATAATCCGGAGAGTGCAAATTAGAAGAGTAGTGTCCGCCATGATCTGAATAGTGTGGCTGACTATCTGTATAGTGTTGCAGATGAGGTTTAGGTTTTGCTGAGCGTGAGCCAAAATAAAATGGATGCCCTGGAAGAATAGGAATCCATCCGCCATATATGATTTTGGGAGGAGTGAAACTGATGGAAAGACATATCAGTGACATCAAAATAAGGTAACTGAGAGATTGCATCTGTAAGAGAAAATAATATTATTAAAAATGTGCAGAGTTTTGAATTCATTTTAAAATTCGAAAAACATGTGCGATATATTGTTTTGAAATGCAAGGAGAGTTTGATTATTAATTAAAAATTTGTGAAATTATAAAAAGTATGAGTAGAAGAAAAGTGTTTCAGTGATGAGAGGATATAGTTTTTCTGATTTTTATTGTTTTCTAATTTTAAATGATTGTTTTCTGAAGATGATTATGATTTTAATTTTAAAAGATATAAAATTTATAAAGCAATTTAGTATGAGATTGTTTTTTTTATTGATTTTCATATTTTTAAAGATAATTAAAAATATAGCTTTGTGTTAATGAGTTTCAATTAGTAAAATTACAAAGTTGCATTAGTACTTGGTGTATAATGACGTATAGCACTTTTCAAATGACAATTTAAAAAACCCATAATTCTTTTATATTTTTCAGAATTCGAATGAAGAAAAAAGTAAAATTTTAATGAAGTTTTTATACATATACATCGGAAAAAAGTTGTCATTAATTGTGAATTCTTTTTTTTTTTTTTTTTTTGCAATAATAATAATGATTATAATAAAAAGAAATTTTAATGAAAATTTTACCGATTTCAAGTTGTAAAACATCATCTTCAAAACCAAATTTTAGTATTGCGAATATACATATTTCAGAATCACAAGATGAAAACATAATTTTCCTGACATGCCATTATAAAAACCTATTTAAATATAAATTCAGATTCCTTTTTTATAAAACTATTTTTTAAATAATTTTGTAAGTTAAATAATTACTTTTTTTAAAAAAAATATATTTGTCAATCTGAAATTAATGAAAATTGCCTGGTTACATTGAAACACAATTTGTTTTGTCATTTCAAAAGTTAACGAAAAAAATAAGTCAGTGAAAATATTTTGTGATTTGTTTATTTTTGCCTGTTTTTCAGTAATTATTCATAACGCAATTCAATTCCAATTTTAATTGTTTGATGTAAGTGTGGTATTCTGATTATAATTATATTTTTAAAATTGAACTAATTGTAAACTAAAGAACTTGAAACATCTGCAAAAATTTATAAAAAACCTGATTTAAATAAAATAATTTGCATTCTTTTGATTTCTGTAATTAAAATATCACTAGCTATGATTAATAGCAGCATTTCTTGAGCGAAGTATTGTAATTTCAACGCATACAATAAGATGTTTCTGTATAATGTGTTGCCATCTAATGGGAATTTCAGAAACTTGAATAGCATCTATTTGGAAACAACACTAAAGAACAGTTTGTTGTAAAAATGTCACCTATGGAAAAAGTTTCGCCATCACTATGCTGACACAAACCTTTCAATTTTATACTTAAAGTAATATTTGTGTAAATACAAATATTATACACAAGTTAATAAATTAATTATTTATGAACTTAGCATTTTTCTTATGGAAGTCTGAGACATTCGATTCTGATTTAAAAAAGATGCTATGATTAAAAAATTAACGTTTCATACACGTTTCATGAATTTAAAAAAACAATTTAAGATATTTTATTTTTTTGAATGTCATTTACTTTATTTTTCAAAATGGGAAAAACTATAAGGTTGGAGAATGTAACTAAATTATTAATAAGCTTGAATTTATATAAAATATTTAAACAAGCGGTAATAGTTATTTATATCAAATTAGCTTCTTATGATATAAAATTTTCTTTTGTGTAAGTAATTGTTCCAAAAGAATCCCTACGGTGGCTGTAGACTTTTTTTCGAACTGTTACAAGCAGCTAATAATAATAATAATATTAAACAGTTCCATGTACTAGCAGACAGAGTTAGCAAAACTAATTTTTTAAAAAAGCATTATCTCTACATATTTAATGAATCTTACATATTAGCATTACATTAGCAGAGTTACATATAGCATTATCTCTACATATTTAATGAGTTGACATGATTTACAAACAAGGAAATTTGAAACCAGGAATCACAGGTTGGTGGCGTTGGTTTTTGGGAAATGATATAAGGTTAAACCATTCTACACCACATCGTCCATTCGTCATTTGTTTTTTACTTATGCAATATTTTAAGTATAAAATTACTTGAAAAAAATCTAAATTATTGCTGAAAATAAAAATTTCTTCTTTCAAAAATGGATTTTTGTTTGAAAAATCAGATTTGATCCAATTCAGTTAAAATCATAGTTACTGATCAAGCAGCAATCGGCACCTTTTTCACACAAGTAAAAGAAATATTTATCCATAAACCTAAATATTTATTTCATATCAAATCAACCCAATCATATCTTGTACATAAAAAGAAAAATGTCAAATAATCTGATCTTTTCTCAAAGAAAATAATTAAGCTATTGATGGAGAAAGTATTGTTTAACGGTTCGTTTACTGACAGAATGAATTTAAACCTAGCAGAAAAAAAGTAGGTTGAATGTTTTTTTTTTCTTCTCTGCCTTCCCTGCCGGAATTATAATTGCATTCAAGTTCAATATCACCATTCTTTTTACGCCTTTACACCTGAGTGATTTTATGCTGATCTCGGAACGTGCCGAAATACTTTATTCGTGATTAACTATGCAAAAAGCAACGCTTGTGAGCGAAAATGATTTTTAGGGCAAGAGTTGATTAAAGTTTTTCTTTTTCTTAAAGTTTTCTTACTGCAAAACCCTAAGGAAAGCTCGTTTTTTTTCTTTTCTTTTTCTTCTTCTTCTAAATGGTAAATGTTGAAAAGTGTGAAGAAATTTGCAATAATTTGAACTTGACTAATCTAAAACACTCATAATTTTAATTTAAAAAATTAAAACATACATAGCCTATATACCAGGAAAAGTTAAGCACTGATTCGATCGGAAAAACAATACAAAAATGATTGCCTCAGAGTATATCCGGGTATTGATTTCAAGGCGGAGGCAGAGCCTGACTAAGGTAGGGGCATACGGGGCAGTTGTCCAGGACCCCACATCAGAGGGGGCCCCCAAATCAAATAGAAAGTTTATTTTAGGATTCCTTCTTTACAATCTTTTTTATATGAATTTTTTTAAACAAATTATCAGTACAGTGTAAAATCCATCAGTTTTACGTTAACTTCTTTTTAATCTATCGTATGAGCACCAAAGATCTATGCTTCATAAATCCATGACTTTCTAGAGCGGAATTCAGCTAAATTTTCGCAATTAGGGTGAACAAATTTGGCCAATCAAAAGCCTATATTTTTACATATCGCAAAATGCAATATATTTGTAAAAATACAGGATTCTGATTGGCTTAATTCAGTGTTTCCCCAACTTACGACTTTTGTGTACCCTTTCTAAATTTTTCGTAACGCTGTGTACCACCAATACAAAATTAATGAATTTTTTATTGTAAAAAAATTGCCCAAAAGAAATCACAACTGGCTGTTGATACCCCTAGTTATTAACTGTTAACTCTGCAAAAAATAGCCAATAGAAAATTACGTAATCGTAAATTTTCATGGCTAGCTTTGGTTTTAAATAAAATTTTGCGAAATTTTCGCTTGTTGCAAGATATGTTGCATAAGAGTACGTACCCCCGCTGAACTGTTCCCGTACCCCTGGGGGTACGCGTACCACACTTTGGGAAACACTGGCTTAATTGAACCATCATAGTCGAAAAAATTTAGCTGAATTCCGCCCTAATGTCAGCAAGGATATTAATTTTTCGCAGCTGGATGACAAAGTTAACAATTAGAAAACTGCATTCGGCATGATGGACATAGAATTGCAGAAAATCAGTAAAATGGACAGAACAATATTTCGTCTGACCGTCTAGTCAATTTTCTTGTTATATATGCATAATGAGGTAAAAATTTAAATACCTCCATAAAGTTCGGTTCTTCATAACTGAAGTAATGAAGCAGAAGGGGGCCCATAAAGAAATTTTTGCCCCGGGCCCCAATTAAGTTAAATCGGGCCCTGGGTGGAGGGGATATATCTATGTCCAAAAGTGTATTACAGTTTGATCGTAAAAATTTGAAATTATTTACACGACTTGAATTTTATCAACCTGAAATAGTAATTTAAAAATAATAATTACATTAAATGAAAAGTTAAGTCAGTATATTTTAATGTAATGATTTAGGGACACTGATTTTGGATCATGAACTGAATGACGTGAAAAAAAATCAAATGGGGATTGCTAAACATTTTAGGCTGTTCTTCGAAGGCTCTAATAAAGCTATTTTTTTATAACTGTAATAAATTTGTAACAATGATTCGTAACTGTTACCGTTTGTCTATCTTTATATGACTATTTTTATGCATTTTATGTTACCTCATTAAAAACATCATTTTTGTGTGAATTAAAAGCGCTTGTAATCTAATTTTTTTTAATATTTGAAAAGTTACTCTAACTCTATATTGTTGTACATATGTAAAAAAAAAAAGAAAAAATTAAATGGAAATTTCTAATTTTAATGATTTTTCATCTCGTAAATAAAATAGAAAAAAAAAATCTCGCCTCGTAGGCTATTTTTAAAAATTTCAAGAATGTCGGTCTAAAATAAAGTATTATGATTACAAAAAAAATGGGTCTTCCTAAATTTTATCGGTTTTAAGGCAAATGTGACAACGTATATTAAAATAGGACACTATTTAACGAACTTACATTTGTCCAATTTGAAAGATTCCTCATAAAATAATATCAAATATTTAAAAGAATTGGTTAAGCAGAGTGTTTAATGAGCAAAAGCTGATACTCTGCACTGATTCTAGAAAGCGGCGAAATCATCACAAAAGACAGGCACTTCTCCCAAATGCCCAGGATAGCCTGTCTGTTAGGGCGTTGCGCCTATGTGCAAGAGGTCGTGAGTTCGATCCCCCCCCCGTCCGAAGACTCTGCGTGTAGTAAATGGTGACTGGTCGATCGATCGGGTCACGACCGAATGAGCACCAGACCTCTATATTCCCATAAAAAATCATACCTCTGAGGGTACTAAATTAGAGATTGATCGTTCTATGGGTCAGGTCAAAATTACGATCTGTGGATGTATGAATGACTCCACCTCATAAACGGGTAGTGACATGTGTGGAGCTGAAGGACGTATTCTTGGCCATAGATGGCGCCACTGAAAAAACAAGAAACGCAACCTATGCTTTAAAAATCGCTTGCCTTTATCAAGCAGCCTTGTTGGTATTGGCAAATGGCATTGGAAGCAACAACAACAATTTGTCCCAAACAAAATTCTTGGGATTGTTGCAGCAGCAATAATAGTTTGTTAATGCAGGCAAAACAAAATTAGTTAACCTCAAAAAATTGCTTCTTTTTCAATGTAACAGCAGTGCAAATGGCCAAAAAAGTTAGCTACCAGCTCGGTGGCTAACTTTTACTTATCCTTCCTCCTTTACTTATCCTATACTCGGTTTTACTTATCCTTTCTTCATAGACAATGGATGTGCTATATCTTCGGCCATAGACAATGGGTAAGCAATTTGAGAGGGCAATTTTGATAATGTCACACAGATATGTGAAATTTTTTCGATTAAGAACCAAATATTCGATTTCTAAGTTAGAATCTAATTTTATTTATAACCTTCGTTGAACAGCCATCAATATTTAACTCTGTACTTTGGTTATTTTGAATCCAACCTAGTAGACAAGGTAAATATAGATTCAAACATTGGGATAAACTAGTCTTCGTGGTGGAATTTTTTTACTCGAACATGGGTCAACTCATCGGGAGGCGAGTGCTGTATACCATGTGCCATCGTTGTTACCATCGCTCGTAGGTATCTGGTGGGGAAAATTTGTCATTTGTCAGATATTTTAGGCCTATTTTTTTTTAAACATGTACTAATTATACCAAATGATTAGAATTTAGAGTTTACCTAAATGCATCTGATCATGCACTGGAAAACTATAACAGCAAAAAGCTCTCATGAATTTTAATTTCACTACATGATGATTGAAAATTGTTTTTTAAGCATCTATCTGAAGCTATTGTCCCCACATTTAGTACGTTAAAATATTCCAACATATCCGCATCAATTATACTAATCTTAATTAATAATAATTATAATTACTTTACTTTCGCATTTTCCATAAAAAAATATTTTTCAATTTTACACGTTGCAAATTATTAAAATAATTTGTACCACAAGGATTGCAGTGATGCGTTAGAATAGTAAAAAAAAAAAAAAAAAAAAAAAAAACAAATTCGTTGAAATTTTTAGAAATAAGCAAAATTAATAAATAAATTGTTTTTGAGCAAATGATTCTATAAACGTACTTATGGAATCAGTGAGTGAGTTCTTTGACACGGAGCCAGTGAAGCGAGCTCCCAATCACTTCAACTTAAAAGTTGTAAAAATTCGCTCATACATGCCGACTTCTCAAACAATTCAGTTCACAAATTTTCACGTGACATCGTAATTCTTAGTCTGATAATATATATTTTTTTCAACTTTTGAAATAATTTTGTGAAGAAAATTGACTTTAAGAATACATACTAAATTAACAAATAATAATATTTTATTCATTATATTCAGAAACGTTAGAAACGTTTCGGGTAGACCGATCTGAGTAAATTGCAAATATTTTCAATTTAGTAATGCGTAATTCATGTGATTTTTTTTCTTTTTATTGATTTCAATTCAGTTTTAATGATTTCATTTCAATAACATATATAGTTGGGTCTAGTATTGATACAAATAACATTTTCTTATTAATAAAATCTTATTTACACCTAATTTTTTATTGCAAATTCTGAAATCTTGTTTTTATAGCATTTTCTCTATATTTTACCTTCATTCATCTAAATGTTTTCTTTTTTATCTCTTTTATATTATTTCTAAAAAAAATGACCCTTCCGCCTTGTTTGCCTATTTCATTATTTTATTTATTATCATTATTAAAAGTTTATAATCATTATTAAAAACGAAAAAATAATTTTCTGAAAAGATCAACTGAATAACGGCTTTTAAAAAGTGTACAAAAGATATTTTTAATGATATTCATTGAAAAAAAAACTATCTACTGAAGGATATTTTTAATAAAATTCACGAAAAAGAAAAATCTGTTTTGCTAATATCGCGAATTCTTCTTTTAATAACGTTCTTTTGTACGCAATATACAAAATACCAATGTAAGGGAGATAAACGGAACGGAAACCGTTAACTAAACCATAAACAGTTAACCATTAATTAAACCAAAATAGCGGGACCGAAACGTCCTGTTTGTTTACATATCCAATCTACAAATTTCATTCCCTATGACCTAATATTTCAGCAAAATCAATTTGTTTGGATAAATTAAACATTAAAAGGAACTAAATATTAATTCCACAACTTTTTTTTTCATTGTACAAAATACTGATACCCTTTCAATGCGGATATAAGTTCAGAAATTTATGCTAGCAATTAATGAAGATATAATTACTAAGAGAAACAATTTCATTTAGGACTCAAAAACCTAAATATCTTATCAATGAAATCATAAGTTCGAAGCTTTGAATAAGGAAGGATTAAGAAGTTGAATTAATGATTAACTTTCACTCATCAGGAAAACAGCAGACGATCCTTATACATAAATAATAATACCTGTGAGAGGTATTTAGTAAGGCAAATGACAGGTTAATGACCGTTGTTGTCTTTTTTAGAGACACCGATCATCTGCTGTTATTGATTTTTATTGAAACATTTACACGTTCCTGGCGAAAATTGATTGATAATCAGCTATTACTTTTGATATGCTAACAGGAATTAATTATGAAGACCGGGTTGTTCTTTTTTTAATTATGTAAGCACCTAAATCAAATTTATTTTAGTAGATTTGCTTAAAGCGCTTCACAAATCAATTAAATCGGCAAAGTTCTATTTAAAGTTAGGGTGATCTTATTTAATATGACAAATAAGTTATAAATGACCAGTTTACTAAATTTTATTTCCTTAATGCAGGATATTTTCTTCTAAAATTATGGACGGGTGATTATAAAAGTAGAGCAATTCAAGATAAATAAAGACATCAAATAATTTATAGAAATAATGAACTATCAACTCTCGGTGACTGAGTGGTATCGCTTCGCGCTCACGTTCCACAGGTCAGGGGTTCAATCCTCGTACAGAGCAAGACTCAATCCCTTTAGCGGTTTGATAAAGTGAGTATCAAGCATGCTTGGGGACTAAACACTAGGGATTAAGCATCTTTGTTTTTTACCTAGTGTCCAGGTTCAGGAAAACCGGCATGGGCACAGTAAGCCTTAGTCCTCCTTGGGTTGTCGCGCCACTGAGTTTAGTTAAATATCACGAATAACTATAGTTTGTCTACTGTAAGAACTCCCCCAGCCACTAAGTCTGAGACCGTCTGCTGCTATGGAAACAAGAATAGTGCATTTCAGGAAGGGTAGCTTTTCTTCACTCTAGGGCTAACACAGTAGACTGACGAAAATTATCCCCTTTCGCTCGCCGATCAAAGTCAAAACCTATTCTAAATAATGATCCCACACCCCTACTTGAAATAGTTATACCTCGTTACCTTAGTCACCGCCACGGGTCCAGACGAATGACTAGGGGAGTTCTTACTATAGACAAACTATATGTCGACAAAAATGTCTAAATAGTTTTTTGAGCTGCGGTGGCTAAGGGGATAGAGAGTTTGCCTTCCAATGAGGGGATCAAAGTTCGAATCCCTGCGGTGCGATTAATGCGAATTCTGCTCGCATCAACCCCAGTACTGCAGCAAAAATATCTTCAATGGTAGATGGATCATGGGTTAGAATCCCCTTTGACTCGAGTTAATCATGAGAGGTTTTCGTGGTTTTCCTCTCCGTGTGACGCAAATACGGGTTAGTTGCACAAAAAGTCTTTTTAAAAATTGTAATACCAATAAAAATGAACGGAGTTGAATATTGATAGTCATAAACTCAGAATTTGGTCGTGTGTTCAACGCTGAGTTCATTAAATAATTACAATAAAAAAATATTCTATTTTAACATTCTAATGAAATGAGAAAAAAAAGATAATGAGGGTTTTTGATTATTAATTTTTATTATGAGATCAAGTTTTTTATTAAAATAGCTATTTGAAAAATAAATAAATAATGATAAGTTTCAGTTTTCAATTTAAAATAGCCTGTTTATAATTATTTAAGCGTTTGTCTTGATTAATCAAAATATTTTCATGCGTAAAAGAAAACATTTTTATTTGTTGGGGTCACATTTTAAAATTAGCTTAAATTGACCGATTGAAGAATTGTGAAGTTCCTGTATACATAAAAAGATACAATAAATTGTATAATAATGACTGAATCTGGACTGTGTGAAAGAGAGATTTAAGGAGAAAAAATTGCAATTCTTCAAGAGCTCATAATATTTCCAGGCAGGATTCGTTGAATTAAATGAGATGATTTTTTAAAAAAAAATCAAATCATATTTTTTTTTTAAAGAAATAATCAATTTAAAAATCTACTGAGCATCTCACTATGAGGCAGTGCAAAATTTTCACGAGTTTAAAAATAATTTGCTAACATACGAGTATAACTGCATTAATAAGTTTTAAATTGCAGAATTTCATTAATACTATGTGTAATAAATTACAGCACTATTGAGATGACATTTCAAAATTTTTAATTTTCTGTTCTTTTGAGAATGTAATAAGCGAATAAAGTCAAATTTAATGTACAGTGTGAACAAAATTATGATTTTTGTGGCTTTCATTATAAGTAATATAAATTTTTTCAAAATTAAATTAAGTTAATGAAAATGAATGGAAAAAAATACATATATATGCATATAACTTTAACGAGATATATTTAAGTATGAATCTTTTGATAAACAATATTAAACTTTTCACCCTGAAGCATCTGTTAAAAAATTATAAGACTACCAGGTAAAATGAACTTTTTTACAAAACTAAATGTTGATCCACCATTTTTCTGGAAAACTTATTTTGCGATTGCGAATAGACAATTTATGTTTCATAGTAAGTTTTTAAATGTATTTTACTTATCCCGAGTTGATAATTCACGCTTCCTGCCGGATCTTTTATATTTTCCATTAGAATTAAATATTTTCCATTAGAATATCTTTTTCTTAAAATATTGCGAATATACTAGTCTTAGAACGTTTAATTAATTACATATTTCACGTTCCGACTTTCCAGAGACTTTAAAATAATTAATTTTTCAAATTTCTAGCTCAAATGATTGGGTACTCGCACTTCCGGAAAAAGATCACGAATACCCACTAACGTGACGAATGACGTCAGTGTCAGTGAATCGTTTATAAGCAAAATGGCATGTTAAAGTTAGCTAAGTTTCTCCACATATGTTAGAATTCTAATTAGCGGGAAGTTAATTAAATGCAGCGCCGTATCGCACATTGAATTTGTTGAAATATAATTCTTTCTCATCTACTTCTTTTACTTAATTTAGATTTATTATTTTTTTTATGTGTTTTATTGTAACCGTGGTATATTTTTGCTTTGTGTACCTGGCAATTTCAATGCATAATTAGTTTATATTCTACATGTCTTCATGCTTGTCTTTGTGTTAAGAAAGAAATATATAATGAAAGAATTGAAATCTTTGTGTAAGAATATAGAATGTGTCACTTAAAAGTTTTGATATTTGACGGGCTTGGCTTTCTCGTTAAATAAAAAGAACAGTTTCTAGAATGTAAAGAACAGTTGCTAACGTAAATCAATGCTACGTTTTAACAACCAATCAGGATCGAGATACCCACTCTATGTCACTTGCAGGTATCCCATTCTTTTCAGTGTGACAGAGTGAACATCTTATGAAAATAAACAAATTAAATTCGTAATTTCTTTGTAGTATTATCGTTTGCGTTTTCAGCCGTGCAAACTTACAGTTTACGTAAGATTTTCAAAGAAAAGATTAAAACATTTAGAAAACTCAAACGATTTTGAAAAGAGAAATAGGTGGTCTTATACATATGTAACACCCGTATTTTAAAAAATCGTTTGCTGTGTGAAATTAACTCAATTTTTTTTCACTTTTTGTTTCATTTGAGAAAATATAACTTATTTCAGTTGCTTCACTATTTTAAAATTAATCATTTCATGCAGTGTACCATAAAAATGAGCAATATTTGGGGTGGTCTTATTGGTTATAATTTCTTTTTCTTTTTTTAAATTTTATTTTCTTATTTTCAATAAATGTAAAAGATAAGTTACTCTACACAGAAATCTTTGACAAACTGCAGTTAAGATAAGATATAAAGCAACAGAACTTGTCGTGTTTCTCTTCTTTTTTTTTTAAAGAAAAGTTCTGTGAAATTTTTAGGATTTTTTTTCTAATTTACCCTGTTTTTCAGTAACAATTATACATCCCCTCTCCATTTTCAATAAATTAGTATTATTCATTTGTCTGCATTATGCATTATTATAAAAAAGTATTTAATGTGGCAATACATTTTGAAATGTATTGTTAAGATGTTTTAATAATACTACACTCCAGTTATAGCTATAAAATTAAAATAATTCTAAACTGAATTTCTTAAGGTATTTTTAAAGAAAATCGTTTTTAAAAAATGAAATTTAATGTAATATATCGAATATTTCATTAATTAATTTTTTTAAAATTAGTCGTTAAGCTTACGAACCCAATTGCTTACTGAATGTGCTTTAGAATAAAGTAGTAAAATAGTAAAATGAAAGACTAAATCTCGACCTTATAAAAGGCGACTGGAAAAAAAGGGGAGTTAAGACTCAAATTAAAAATTAGAATTGCATTGGAACCCATGGTCGGAAATGTCGTAATACGCAGCTAGGGGCACTTTCCTATTGTGATGAAAAAATTCATAATTGTGAAACACCCCTAGCGGCATATGATGACATTTCCGAGCATTTGTTTCGATGCAATTTTAATTCTGACGATGCGCCTCGCACCTCTAAGAGGCTTCTCACACCATTTATGCAACTCCCTGTTTTATATAACGTTTTTAAACTTAAACATTTCTACAAAAAATAGACTAAAAATGTCATTAAAACACTAGCTTGGAGAGAGAAATCGATTATAGATTTAAAATCAGCGATACGATAGTGTCTAATGTCTGTTAAAAAAATCTCATGAATAGAAAAAAAAATGTTTCCCAGTGTTATTTAACTACTGTGCATTTTAAACAGTGATTAATTGTATCCAATGTTTAACTTTTAGTAATATTTGAGGTTGATCAACTTTTGAATAAAGGCGGATGAGTAGATTTCAAAATCCCCTTCCTTTAAACCAATTTTTGGTACATGCACTTCCAGTGTTTGAAATGTTAAAAAATAATAATAATGATCTTTGTAGAGCAATATGATGCGTGAAGAGTGAAAAAGTGATATAGTGCTAAGAGTCTGAACTTTACAAGTAATGTGAATTTAATCGAAAAAATGTGTTTTTGCAAAAAAGGATCTCATTTGTTCGTTTTATTTTTAGCCTGCCTTAAGGTATTATGTAAACATTACGTAAACCAGTGTTTCCCAAACTTACGACTTTTGTGTACCCTTTCTAAATTTTTCGTAACGTTGGGTAGCACTAATAAAAAAATGAATGTATTTTTTACTGTAAAAAAATTGCATAAAAGTTAAAAATTACAGCTAGCTGTTGACACCACTATTTATAAACTGTTAACTCTGCAAAAAATAGCCAATAGAAAAATACGTAATCGTAAATTTTCATGGCTAGCTTTGTTTTTAAATAAGATTTATTGAAATTTTCGTGTTTTGGAAGATATTTCGCATAAGAACGCGTACCCCAGGTAAACTGTTCCCGTACCCCTGGGGGTACGCGTACCACATTTTGGGAAACACTGACGTAGACGAACAAAGAAGGGTAGGGTTATGATCAATCTTTACGCAAGGCAATATATGTAATTTTACATTTTGTAATCGTCGTTGAATAACCGATCAAATTTTGAGTTTACGACTACTAATGTTCAACTTAACTTCGTAGCCCTTTAATTTTGAACCCAATCCAGAAGACAAGGGAACTCCTGGATCAAGTATTGGGAGAAATTTGCCTTCATGGAGGACTTTTTAACCTCCCACGTGGGACACTAACCCACGATCCATCTACCACTGAGGATATTTTACGTCAGCACAGTGGTCGGTGCGAGTTGGGTGCTGGCTGAATCCATATCGACCAGTCATCCCTGGGATTCGAACCCGGTTCACCTCATTGGAAGGCGAACGCTCTATCCCCTCAGCCACCACGAATCACATACCTTTTATTGAAAAAAAAATGTGTTGTCATTTTCATGGAGAAAAAATATGCATTTTGATCTTTTTTAAAAAAAGTATCTCGTTAAAGAATTTGCAATTCGCGTCCTTTTTTTATTAAGAAAGTGAGAGGCAAACCAAAACCACCAAAAATATGTTTGCAGCCACTAATTACAATTCAGAATTTAAAAATGGAGTTATTCATAGAAAAAAAATATTCGAGGATAATAGTATTTTATTAATATTGCATACGTTCAGCGGAATATAAATTCATGTTCCATTTGGGAAACGATCGAGTTTATTTTTGCTTTCCTTTTTTTCAAATGTATAATTTTAACCAGAAAAAAAAACAGCGTTATTAACTTCTAAATGCTGAATTCATAACAAAGGATTATAGCTTTGCAAAACATCGAATATCGATTCAACATTTAAAAAGCCATTGTCTTTTAGAATGAATTATATGAAACTGATAACAATAAGCTCTGAGAAATCCCACAGTATTCATGTTTTATTTCTATCTTATTGTTCTTAAATGCTCCCTTAACGCTTCCTTATGGAACTCAATGAGCTGCAATAATGTAAAAGAAGTCAGAAAATAAAGGAAATTCCAATTGAAATGAAAACAAGAAAATTCTAATTTTGGTTCAGACACCGAGCTGTAAATAACTACTGACACAGCAGCAGCCATATTGTCTTAATCAATCACCATTGGAGCGAGATCAATGGAACTCATAGTTTACCAAGAAAAAAAAAATGCCACTTCCTAATGGCTACATAATTTTAAGCGTGTGCTCCAATTGTTGAATGAAAGGCGCAGCAACCCAGATTTGATTTCTTATTAAATTCTAAAAGGTGACCCGTTTCTCGACTTTCTGGAAGGTGAGAAGAAAGCGAACACAAAAGACTAATCAAATGTCCGATGATAGGAAAATTGTGGTAGAGATGTGTTGTTCGATAAGAAAAGGACGGAAGGGAGGGGGGAGGGCTAATTTATTTGTGTTTTCGTAGCGTCTTTATTACTATAAAAAGAAAAACTAATGCAACAGTTTTTTCTTTTCTTTTTTAGGATGGTCAGGTGTTTTGAAGGAAAAAAAATGGAGAGTTTCTTTTCTTTAGGCATAAAAGTCACCGACAGATAATAGCAGGAAGATAATCCACTTTTTTAATTGCAGCATAAAAGTATCTTTTTCTAAAAATAACATAGGAGAGGATTAACTTCATTTTAGAGAATTTAGGAAAATATCATTAACTTAGTTATTTGATGACAAAATCCAGAATTTAGGATAAATTAAGAATATATTTATTTTATAGTTACAAAAAAATTTTTCCTTGTCAAAAAAACGTAGTCAAATGTACTTTTTATTAGTATTATATACATGTTAGGAGTTTAAATATCATATATATGTTAGGATGCGTTTTTTATAAGCATTATATATATGTTTTACTTGGTGAGAAATTTTTAGAAATATGTGGATAGAATGAAAGAGGACCAGTCTTAAATTCTCTTTCTTTTCTTTCTTTTTTTTTTTGCAAAAAAATAAATAAATAATATTTAAAAAATTATTTATCTTTATGAGTTTCTTAATGTACTTAAATCTTCAAATTACACAATAAATTTTCTAAAGTTCAATTTTAAATAAAAAAAAATTCATTTGTTGGACTTTAAATAAATGTGGTTTCACTAATGAGCACTATGGTTCAAATTTAACATAAACTGAAATATATATTTAAAATACTTTTTTTTTTTAAATCAACAGAATGCTCATTTTATAACAGTGTTTAATACCATATAAATAAGAAAAGACATAGCGTTGTATACATAAACACGCGTTGTGTATGATATTAATTTCTCAAATTATAAATGGCCTTTTTTCAAAGCAATGTTTCATATTATCCAAGACAAGGCCGTGCTTAGGGAATAACCCTAGAATTCAAGCAATATTTGAATTTTGTGCCATTTGCGTTTAAAAAAAATATTAACAACTAAATGAAAATTTCAAAAGCACGATATGACATAAAAACCGCGCAAGCTGTTTACGCGATTTCATACATAAAATTTTACGAAGCAATCAATATATATATAAATGAATGTCTGCGCATGGGTGAGTGTCCTTTATAGACTCTTACGAGGGTTGCTATTTATAATTCTGGCCTAATAATGAAAAAACAAATATGTAGGATCGAAATTGATTTTATTGTTTTTTAAAATATTCTCCATGATGATCAATACACTTTTGCATGCGTTTGAACCAATTTTCAAAGCACTTTTTCCAGTCCGATTGAGGTAACTCCAAAACATGCGTTTTGAATGCATCAACCGCTTCTTCGGGGGTCGAAAATCGTTGTCCACGTAATTTATTTTTGACGTGTGGGAATAAGAAGAAGTCATTGGGTGCCAAATCAGGGCTGCACGGCGGATGACCCATCAGTTCGATCTTTCGCTCCGTCAGAAATGCCTTTGTTTGAGTCGATGTGTGAGAGCTCACATTGTCATGATGAAGAATGATTCGCCTGTTCTTCTGATTTTTTCGAATTTCTCCGATGACTTCTGGCAAACAAATGGTCGTGTACCATTCAGAATTGACCATCCTGCGTTGCTCTAACGCCACTGTTGCCACATGACCGTTAATGCCGAAGAAACAGGTATTTAGTATTTAATTACTTTTTATTCGCTATGTTATATAAATTCAATGAGCAACGTAGCATTCGTGGATTACGTCACCAAATAAATATTGGTTAAAGCAACCAGATTGTTGTGGTTTTCTTCTCCCTGCAGGCAGATGAGGACTAATTTCACTCATGTTTGGAGAGTTTGTACTAATGCTTGATCCAAGAGTTCTCTAGTGTTCTGAGTGAGGTTCATATGTACAAAGCTATGTAGTTTTACATTGATATAGCCGAAAAGTCAATATATATAACTCAAGTGACAAAATAATACATATTTCTAATGCAATTTCTGTTAAATTTTAATTGCATCTAAATGTTTCGATAAATAAAATACGCGAAAATATTTTTGAAGATAACTAGGAATTTTAAATAATTTCATCTGTTTTATAAACCCAATAATATTAGTATTATTACATAATATTAGTCAAAAATAGAAGGAAAAAAAATTACTTTATTTACCATTGCCATCACCTTACAAAAAAGAAAGTTTCTCTTGTTTATTAATGACATAATTAATAATTATCTTTTGCTTTTAGTTGTTTCCTACATTATTAAAATCACTAGTGAATTGATAAATAATTACGAGTTAAAAAAATAATGCTTAACTCTTAATCAATTATACAACCGATAAGTTAATTTACATAATAAATCCATAATTTTCCTAAAATCAAAATATTGAAACATAAAAAATTTACTTCGATTCGCTGTTTAGGCAAACATTTTATTTCATTTTCTTAAAATAAAGAAAATGGATTCTATGTCTGTTAAATAAAATAAAAATATTTAATAAATGAAAACGTCTTCGTGAAAAAACTTTAAGTAAACTTTTTAAATAGTTTTCCCTAGAAAGTAGAACAGCAAACTGTTGAAGGTATATTACATTTTTTTAAAAATCAATTAGGGTGTGGGAAAATTTAAAAGCGAAAAAGTATCAACACAAAGGAATAATAGATAGAATAAACTGATTTATTTAGAATTAAAAAAGAAGTAGGTAATGCTTTCCTTACCATCGTGAAATAAATCTTAAGCGGATTATTAAGGCCACTAATACCTTTTCAACTATTAGGATAAAGATATTTGTTTGCAATATTTGTGGTTAACAGTTTTAATAATGGAACATCTTGAAATTTAGAATAATAAATTGTTACAGTATCGTGCAAGCCACATAATTTCATTGTCACATAATTTGCTTCAATTCTTAAAACGCTATGTTTAATATGAATCATAAAACGCTTTGTGCAGCTTCAACGATTTTATGAAATTTTACGTAAAAAAAAAATGACTAAAACATTTGAATCGAATGCTTTTGTAAGAACTTTCATGATAATTTTAAGATAGTTATCATCATAAAAAACCATTGAAAGTTAATGTGTAGTTTACGATACATCTTAAATTGAATGTTCTTTCAATTGTTACTGGTGGAATACCATTATAATTTTGGTTAAGTTTTTCTGAAATAGATTCGACATTTTAATGATACACTGATTCAGTATTTTGCCGATTTATTAATATGCGGATTTAGTGATTCGGTGATTCACAACGCCTTTTCACACAGTTATTTATTTTCTAATTTCCTTCCATCTTCACTTCTTTTATTTGCTCACTACTTCTTTTCTATCAGAGAACTTCTTCAGATTAAGTCCAGAGCTCTTCTTTGAAAAAAAATTTTCATATATATTCTTTTGATTATTATTTTTTTTGTGCGTGTGCTGCTGTACAAGCATACAAAATTTGTTCACCAATCATTTAGGAAACTTCTTTTCTTTTTTAAAAAAAAAATGGTTTAAAAAAAATGGTTTAATTTTTAATGTAAGTGTATATGCTTTAATATCAATAATTTTGCATATTCTTTCATTAAAATTATCCGAACTTTTATTCGTCTTTAGTATTTCTCTATTCTAATTCTTTCTTTCTTTTTTTTTAAATAAATATATAAAAAGTTTCTAAATTTAAAATTGAATCTTTTTATCATTTTTTAAAGAAAAATCATATATTGACATTGAAAATAAAAACTTTTATTTCTTAGGAAAAGATAATTAGACATTTTTTAATTTATGAAAATATCTATAAAAGGCAACTTTCTCCGAATTTCATACGTCACTTTCTTAATTTTTATACATACATCATTTTAAAGATGAAAAAGAAGTGATCCCTCAGGGAAAAATTCGAAGCTTCAGCATTACAACACGAGGAGGGGGAATTAAGATATAAACATGATCTCCCCCCCCCTATTTTAAAGAAAACTAATAACATCTGTATTTTTTAAATACCAAAATGAATCTCGAAAATTTTTGTGTTCCGGACTTAATTAAGAATTAATTGTTTAAGAATCAGTCATTAAAATGGTTGGCATAGTGGTGCGTGCCTGTAATAATATTCTTTTAAAATTAAAGGTGATCGATTTTGTAAACGAGAAAATGTAAAATAAACTAATTAAACAAATGCGCGAAAAATAAAAACCTCGAATAAAGTATATGTATTAAGCAGTGGTTCCCAAATGGCGGCCCGCGAACTAAAATATATTAGTTGTCATTTTTTTGCGGACAATTTTCTTAAACAATCTATATGGATTTAAAATACTTTTCTTTCGTTAAAAAACAAACAAACAAATTTCTTCGTTTCTGTGAAATTTAACATACCAACGATGAAAAAAAATTTATTTCTCAGGTTTTGCATCCAAGAAAATATTTATTCAAATACAAAAACAATCGTGTATGTTGCCCTTTTTTATTTCGTTTTTTTGTATTTTGGGAATATAATTTAGCATGTGCGTATCAGAAATTTTCTCGAAGTAACTCTCCGATATAACTTTTTGAAACCATTCATTTTGGACGAAATTATTTACATTTGTAAATTTTAAAACGCATAAAGGAGGTAATGAATATCATGTTTTGTTTGAATTCTCTGAACTGAATATGGCCTGAGCGGAAAAGTAAAAGAAAAAAAAAATTAATTTCAGATTCTTGATAATTTTTTGTTGTTGTTGTTGCTTTTCCCGTCAAGTAACAATTTTCTTCTTACGTAGAAGTAACAACGCGCATGCGCAATGAAAAAAAAAAAAATGAATGTAGCTGTTGAGCTTAAAATTGCAATGTAATCTCTTTTCTTTTCTCTAATTAAATACTTAAAATATTCTTAGATTTGACTGTTGAATTAGAATTGCGTTGATTTCCTCTTAATCGAATTTTTAGAATTACTTTGATCATTTCCTGATAGAATTTCTAAAATCAGATTTTATAGATGAACCACCAGTTGCTATAAATACAAATAAGTCAAAAATAATGTTAATTTATCAGAGAATTAAATTTAAAAGAAAAAAAATCTTGTCACCAAGTTTCTGATTAAAAGAAGATTCAAAATGATCAAAGTAATTGCATTATTCCTAATGCTTGTTATTTTGTATTTTAATATTAAAAAAAATTATATTTAAAAGCAAAATATAATTCTTATTTTATTAAGTTTCCATTCGAAGGTAAGTACACTTCCTCGGTTCCTGTTGCACGCGCCAATGAGTGTCAGTTGTGTTACCTATCTGTTGCACATTAATTGTTTAATACATACATTAAAGTTATAGTAGCCAGAATTTTTAATATGCAATTAAATACTTTTTATAATCTACTTCTTATTTTAATTTATAATTCAATTGTTTTGTTTTGTACAATTTGATAAAAATCTGACAGTAATATTTAATGTTCCTTCAAACATAAAAGAGTCCTATATAAAATTTTTATAAATTTGCAGCCCGCCATTTGACTGGTGTTTTTAATTGAGGCCCCCTGCCTCAGGTAAGTTGGAAACCCCTGGATAAAGAATAAGAAAGTAAGAACGTTCATCATAGATGTTATATAACATCATAGACGTTATTATATAGAGCTGAGTAATTTAAAAATTATAAAGCTTTCAAAATGCAGCAAAAAAAGAAAAAAAAAACGCATATGTGAAATTTATATATCAGGTTTCTTTAAAATTTGTGAGACAAAGAAAAAACAAAAACTATTAAAAAAATTGAAGATCAACTGGGATGAACGGCTTATGTCCATCAAAGCTAATTCTTAGAGAAAAAAAAAACGAATTTCAAGGCGGAAAAGAACAGTTTTTCCTCAGCAGGGTTCATCGTAAATACTCTCAGTATTATAATCTGCGTAATAACTCTGAGGGAGAACTGATTTTCCACGTCATTGATTTTTCAAAGCTTAGTAATCCTCAAAATGCAACAGATAGCTATCCAATCTTCATTTATTGTGAAAAATGGACATTAACCGTTTTCCTCCCCTTGATCTTCAGTTAAAAAAGAAATGATAAAGAAAAAGGAAAAAAAAAAGCATATCAAATTAGAAAAGCATCTCAATTAGTAAAAATTAAGTATCGTCAGCTGCTTTAAAAATATATGTAATAAAGATATTTTAAACCAGGCGCAGAACTTAACGAATTTAAAACGTTAAATAGAATAACAACAAGAAAAAGCTGCTGGAATTGCTACAAAAATTAATTTTTTTAAAAACAACTGGGTACTTGCACTTTAAGAAGAAGAAGAAGACCTCCCATACTCACACATGTGACCTATGACGTCAGCGCCAGCTAATCTTTATCAGTAAAATGACGTAGTTAATTTGAGCTAAGTTTCTCTACGTAAGTTAGAATGTTAATTAACGATACGTTAATAAAATACAGAGCCGTATCGCACGTGAAAACAGTTGAAATAACTCTTTCTCGTCTACTTCTTTTACTTAACTTAGATTTATTATTTGTTTATGTATTTTATTGTAACCGTGATATATTTTTTGTTTTGTGTACCTGGCAACTTAGATGCATAATTAGTTTGTTTATGTTCCATGTGACTTCGTGCTTGTCTTTGTGTTAAGTCTCTGACTAAAAATATATAGTGAAAGAATTGAAATCTTTGAGAAAGAATCTTTGTGAAAAAAATTTAGAATGTATGACTTAAGAAAATTTATACTTGATGAGCTTGGTTTACTCGAAATAGAATGGAAAGAACAGTTGCTAACGCAAACAAATGCCGCGATTCATCAACCAATTGGGATAGTGATAACCACACTACGTCACTCGCAGGTATCCCTTTGAGAATTTATGTGCTATAAAATAAAACTTAAAAAATTGCAACAGCTTTCTGTATCGAAAATCTAAACACACCACTTATAGTGTAATCAACTATTATGGAAGTAAAAGTTTTATGGCCTTGGAAGGCACTATATTGGATGGCCAAACGATTTAGTTTCTTTTTTTAGATATTCAAAGTGTACAGATTTTATTTTAATGGACGATAACGCACTGACATAGAATTGCTAACAAGATCTGCAGGCTTAAACACGACAGAAAATGTTTGTGACTAGTTACTGTTTTGAGTTTTTTACTGAAACAAGGGTTACTATCTACACAGGACTACAAGGGTTAAGGGTTACAGTTGTTTTAGGACCAACAACAGAGAGGATTCAAATAAATCGTACTCAGCAGTTCGTCCCGGAACTTTTTGAACCTAAAAAAATTTGTCTCTCTAAATAATAAGTCTAAGTGCTACTCATTAATTATCGCTAACTGCCAATTAAGTTAGCTAATTACATTGCAAAAAACTACAGTTGGAAAAGATAAATATACCCCGAATAACTTTGTTTCCGGATAACTGCTTATACCTTAGTTAACAATCTTCATAAATAAGAAAATCACTTTAGTTAATAAGTGTTTTATTGGTAGGAAAGGGAATTATAAATTTAAGGGTTCTTTCAGCTTTTTTAATCATGAATCCTAAATACATAAATTTTGAAAGTGAAAATACTACCCTAGAAATAAAAGCGTAAAAAATTAGCATGAAAGAAGCATAGTCGTTTAAAAAAAACGTAATACCTGCACATTACAGTGCAGTGTACGAGTATAATGTAATTTACCAATGCGCAATGTAATTGTACAGTAATTGTAAAACACGATATATGTAATTGCAAAACACAATGTAATTTACCAATGCAAGTTCGAGTATAAATTTAAATCCAAGTTCATAGTCATCCGCATTTTTACTGGGGGTGAAACTACTTCAGATATTCTAGGGAAGAATTGTCTGGAATGCATACGTAAAGACTGTATTTTTTAAATATTATGATTAAAAACAGTATGACAGTAACACTAAAATAGAGTAAATAAACAAATGAAACTATTATTTAAAAAACAACAAACATATTATGACCAGAATATGCATTAGAAGGAATATTGTCTGATATGCTGATTTCAATGCCCGATGGTCACATCCCAGTATGGAGATATATTATCACCTATGATACAGAGATTATCGGTTAGAATTCGATTGCTGTCGGACTAACAGTAAGAGATCTCACGGGCTTCATCTCCGTTTTTTATGTTTAATTTAGAAGCTTTCTTTTCTTCTAAATTTGATTCAGAATTACTAAGTTACCTATCAAGAGATCAACTGAGTAAAACATGATTAAAAAAAAAAAAAAATCTGCAGTCCTCGATTGTTTCTTTCATTCAGAGATTCAAAAACATGCGAAATTTATTTCAAGAGTTAATCCTTAGAGATAAAATAGTTTGAGGATAACCTGAAAAAAAAACGGTATATTCTCATAAAATTAATAGCTACGTTTTTTTTTTCTTTCTACATCTAGATGTCACGGCTGAAGGAATTTAATTAATTTTCACTTGTAAAAGATTTTTTAAAATTAAATATTTATTGTTCGGTTGATGGCATAATTTTTAATAATTCTACTTGTTGCTAACCATGCGCGTTTCACATTTGAAACTGTAAAAAACGAATCGCATAAAAACAATTAATCGTTTCCAAAACTACAGTCCATTTATTTCGAATTCGTCCATATAAATAGTATTTATTCTATAGACTCCCGTCTCTAAAAAGCATTATAATATCGGAGAGAAATATAAAAGGATTAATATAAACAACTTACTTTTGCTATGATAGTCCAGATGCTTCCAAATCAGCCACTTTCTAATTCCCGCTCTGATGCACAGAGTTAAAAAGAAAGTGAGAGCAATGTTTTAGTAAGCTGGGATAAAAGATGATAGAGAACTCGGGAGAAGGAAGGATAAATATGATGTTTCACGATTCACAATTCAATATCTCCATCTGCCAGCACTTTTTCTTCTGGGCGTTTGCTTTCTCTTCGCCATATTGAGGACACCCTCAAGGTTAGTGAACAAGAACGGATTCTCTTTACTTGAGGGCATTGAGCGATGAAATCGTTCTAAAAGAAGTTAAAATAGAATTATAGAAGATCAAATGGTGCCACTTTGTACAACGGGGATTTTTGAAACCAATTAGTATTGCTCATTAATAGCTTCCCATTTGCAGATGGAATAATCTATTGTAGTTGCGGCCATCAAGCAAACGATAATCTGTGTATTATGATACTCCAAAAGACAGCGATAACGATGGACAATGGCTAATTGTCACTAAAGAATAATGGAACTTCTTTTCGTTTCTGGCCCAAATATTAAACGCACACCAATTAAAGTCTGTGTTAAAAATTTCAAACATCACGGTGTTCTTTTTGTTGTAAGTCTTCTTTTTTATAATTAGGTAATGAAAAAGTAAAATATGAGAAAAGGAAATGTAATCTTCTTTAATCAACTATGTAATGCATTTTTCACTTAATTATAATATTGAAATAGTGTGATATGTTCTTCATTTTTTCTGAAAATGAGATAACGAACGATTTTGACCTGTTTCAATACTGGCTTTTCTTTAACCTCTTCTTCACATCTTTTCAATGTACTGCATTATTCAAGGCTTAAGAATTCAGTTTAATTTTGATGAACCAGTCGAATTATGATGTTTTTTTCGAAAATATAAATTTAAAACCATAGAATTCAAGTAATGCGTTAGCTGCTTATCTCGCGAAAGTGTGAAAAGCTACTCCAGTGACTATCATTCTCGTTGAATAAATTTTTGAAAAAAGATAAATATTTGGCCAATGCAAAATATTTCAATTAATATTACTTATAGAAGAGTATTAGATCATTTTGATCTATTACAAATCTTTCAAAATATGTGAAAAGAAACGAGAGAAAAAAAAGATTAACAAATTGCAGCATAATTTTATTAAAATGAAAGAATAACTTTTATGAATTGCAGTTTTGAGGCATTTTAGCTAGTGGATTTATCTAATTTTAAAATAACACGAACTGTATTTAAATAACTTTCCAAAATTCTTTAAAACCTTGACATAAACTGAGTATGTTAAATTTTTACTTTGATATAGAAAATGCACATTACTATGTTTTAAATCTACTATTTAGCAGTTTTTTTTCTTTCTTTTTTTTTAACGGGCAAATTTATTTTGAATGAAATTTCAGATTTGGCGAACACAATTTTAACATTATCACAAATAATTGTTTCTTAATTTTAAGAACAATGTAAATTTCAGGTTTCTGCAATTTGAAACTAAATTTCCTGCATTACTGTATAAAATTTTAAGAGTTGTTAGGTTTCACAAAGAAATAAGTAAATTTTAAAAAAAATTTTCTTCTTTTTTTTTTAAATTTGGGAACGATAGCAAGCAAAAAATAAGTAAATGAGCATCGAATGTGTATTATTGTGCTTATGTTACGTTAGTTAAAATTAAATAAGGATCGAACAACGTTTCAACGTTTTTCTTTAGACAAATGCACGAAACAAAATTTTTATTAACAGGATGACAATTGAGAAAGCTGCTTTGCATAACAATTTCAAAAACGTGATTTTGAGAAAAATTGATTCTGAAATGATTTTTGAATGATTTTTGAAAAATTGATTTTGAAAATGATATTTGAGAAAGTTTTGTGTTGCAATATTTCTTCAAGCCTTAAAAAGACTGCAAGTTAGACTGTTGTGCTTTGAGGGTCAAAATACAAATGGTTTTAAAATTATTTTAAAAAGTAGCATACCAAGTACAAATTATATACAATTATTGATGAGTAAAACTTGGTTTTCCATGTTCCCGATGGTGTACATTTGAGGGGATGTGTTTGAAATCTACAATAATTGATATTTAATTAAAAATCGGTCTTCAATTTTTCCGATGGTGTACGGTGCATACAAAAAAGTTACATCTTAAATAATATTTAATTTATTAATCTGATTATTACGTACTACGACTCGATCTTAATGATTCGAGGGGGTAACTTTAAATATGCTAATTATTTAGTGCATTATAAGTAATGAAAACAGATACAAAAACATATTTTCTCTGATTAAATATACTTTTTTCACCAACGGATTTGGATTCTTAACTCTCAAAATATGGGGGCAGTCGCAAAGTTCTAAATATGATCAAAATAGTTTGGTCAGGAAAGCAGTTAAAAGTTTGAACCTTTAATTGCTAATCTTATTTTTTGCATATTTCGCCATTTTGAACGAAATTGGTAAAATAGTTTCTGAGTTATAAAATTGTGAAAAAGTTGTATAGTTAAAATTTGGTTACTCAAGAACTATACAATCGATTTCGTTCCAATTTTGTGTTTTTTCATTTAAAATTACACTTTTTAAAATGAGGTAAAAATTTGTCAAATATACAATTTGAACAATTTTCGGCTATTAATGCATAAAATATTACAAAATAATAAATAAGTATTAAAAATTTTTTTGCATGAAATTCACTTTGTACAAATGAATTTTATAATATCATGAAAAAATTTTCCGATTCTCTAAAAAAGTTTTCGAGCTATGGAGAAATACGCAAAAAGCAAAAATAACATTAAGGGATCCAAACTTTCGAAGGCTCTCCTGACTAAACCATTGGGACCATATCTTTCAGACAGCGGCAACTCCTCATATTTAGAGGACCAAGAATAGTTCTGTCGAAAAAAAATGCGTGTTTATTTAAAGAAAATACGTTTTTGTGTCTGATTTTTAAACTTAAATTACCTTCTGCACTAATTAATTAGCATATTTAAGTATATGCCCTCGAACCAATCAGATGAAGTTCTAGTACGCCATAATCCAATCATTAGATCAAAAGTTATTCGAGCTGTTCCCCCTTCCTTTACTTTTATAGTTTGAGCACTATACATATGAAATGTGCAAGAGAAAATTTGATTAAACCTATAAAATTGTAGTTTTTCCTAAAATATCAATAGCTTAGAATTAATTTTTTGTGGGATAAAAGTCTAGTTATTTAAATTAATTAATACTAATTTTCTATCATTCATTTGTACTTCGTCTGAAACCTATTGAAAAGATTTAAAACTTTTACGTTTTTTAACTCTATGTCGACGAGGTAACAGCGGTAGTCTGTTTTAGCCAATATATAAAACAATGTTGTTGTTGTTGTTTCTAATGCTACTTGCCACACTAGCAAGCCTGCTTGGTGAAACTGAGCAAATTTAAGGCAGAGGGTGCGTTTCTTGTTTATCAGTGGCGCCATCTACGGCCAAGAATTCGACTTCTGCCACATCATACGTCACACCCGTTTATAGGGCGGACACATTCATACTATCCATTCATTCATCCACAGATCGTAATTTTGACCTGAATCAGAGAACGATCGATCTCCAATCCAGTATCCCCAGAGGTATTGATTTGTTATGGGAACATGGATGACTTTTGCGACTCGACAGATTTAACGTGCATCAGTCACTTAACTAAACGGGGTGTCTTCGGCCGGCGGGGTTCGAACCCACCAACTCCCCAGCGCCCTACCGACCAGGCTATCCCGGCCCTATATGAAACAATAAAAAGGACTAACATTCTGTGATGCTTCCTCTCAGCAGAATTTTTAAAGTCCTTGAACACTAAAATTTAATGGAATCTTGTTCTATAAATTATAAGGAATTATATCAAAAAAAGAAAAATAATAGCACTATTCTTTTTTCTTTTTTTTTAGAATATTAAGGAAGATTTCATTGTTATTTAAGATAAAAATACAGCCCACGTTTAATTTCCTGTTGTGAGTGATGATGATTAGTGGGCAATCAATTTTTTTGCTTCCTTTCCCAATAAATACCCCCAAGCTGTAGATCCGAATAGTTATTGAGATGGCTCTAAAATAAACAGCTATCAACTCGAATTTCTAGCTTTAGGTGTTGTTTTTTTATACAACATTTATCAATTATGTGACACTTATCTTTCCAGAAACATATAAAAACCAGTCAACAGAACACTTTTAGAAACAAACACGAAAAAGAAAAAAAAAATTTTTTTTTAGGTATTTTTAGAAAGTTGTTGCAATAACTTTTACTTCTAGAATTATGTTCTTTTTTCTGGTTTCATCAAACTGAAGCAGCTTTTGTCAAATTTATTTATTTTGATTTAAATTTGCGCCTTACATTCAAGGACTGATTCATGGGATCTAAAGGCTCTAGATCAGTGATTCTCAACCACTGTGCCGCGGCACTTTTGTGTGCCGCCAAATTCTAAAAGTGTGCCGTCAAATATTAGAAATGATACAATAAAAATTATAATGCTTTTTTTTCATTACGAGTAAAGTTTAAATTAAAGAAAAGTGTACATATATAAAATATAATATTATAAATATACACATTTTATAATTTTTCCATGCCTTAACTGTGTGAACATCTTTGTCGGCCATTGTCTTGTCTCTGACAATCTTAAAATAAGAAGGAAGTGTTTAAATTGTTTTGACAATTTCAAGAAATGTTGAAATAAGTAGGAAATTTAATGATTATTAAAATTATTAATTAACAAAGGAAAGCAAGCTAAATATTAACTTTCAAATTGAAATAAAAGCTAATCATTAAAGTAAGCTATGCAATACAAATTAAAAAAGGATAACTAACAAAAAAAATAAGATAACAATTAATAATCAGCAAAAAAACTAGTTAACAAGAAATCACAAAAAAATAACAGCTAATAGCTATAGAAAACAAGCTAACAATTACAGTCAAACTCGTTTATAACGAGCTCGGATTTAACGAGAACTCGGATTTAACGAGGGAAACGAGAATATTTGGTTGGATCAATGTTAAGTCTATGGAACAGAAGTCGTTTTTAACGAGCAAGACCCGGTTTTAGCGAGCAATATTTTTCTGTCTGGCAATCTTTTTTCTCATCTTTCTGCCTTATCTTTTTTTCAAAATGATATGAAATGCGCGAGTTAAAAGTAAGCTGACAAACTCTTTTAAATACGAAGATTAATGAAAAAAATGTTTTGGTAAGAATCTTTTCCTTTATTTTTCTTTCCGTTTATATTTCCTTTCCTTTAAGACTGTAGCGCAACTAGAAATTTTTTGCTGGTTTGGGGGGAGGGGTTAGTTGTCACTAAATTAAGATAAATATTTATAAAATAAATTAATGTAATTAAAGTAAGTAAGCATTAATTAAATTTTAAGTCAACTCAATCATTTGACCTCCCAACACCCCCCCCCCACCTCTTCTGGTTGCACGTCTGCCTTAAGGACCCGTTTATTACGAGCACTCGGATTTAACGAGTACATGTTACGGTCCCTTTGTGCTCGTTATAAACGAGTTCGACTGTAATAACTAACAAAAAAAATAACTGTTACTAACTAATAAAAAATTAGTCGAAAAAAATAATTAACCCCTTAATAAACGTGGTTTTCTAGAACATATTATTTTATTTCACATTCAAAATTATTATCACAAATTATTTAACACAGTGTATTATAGGTATGTAAACAACTTTTAAACTAATTTTTTTTCATTGTGTGCCGTCAAATTTCAAAATCGTTAAAAGTGTGCCGCCCCCCAAAAAAGGTTGAGAATCACTGCTCTAGATCAAAGGTTTCCAACTTGCATGGGGCCGGGGGCCACAATTAAAAACACAAATCAAATGGCGGGCCGCAACTTTATCAAAATTTTATGCAGGACTCCTTTATGTTTGAAGGAACATTAAATATTACTGTCAGATTTTTACCAAGTTGTACAAAACAGAAGTATTGAATTACAAATTAAAATAAGAAGTAGATTTTTAAAAATATTTAATTACATATTAAAAAATTCAGACTACAATAACTTTAATGTGCACCTATGTATTAAACAATTAATGTGCAACAGATATATATTTGTTAAGATATAAAACTTTAAAAAGGTTGGTATTAAAACTTACATAGTAGCACACAAAATGTTCAATGAGAAAATTGAGGTTTGTTTGCTGCAACCACCAGGGAATAGATATTTATATTTTAAATTTAAAATTTACAAATGTGTGCGTAAATATTTTCGTCCAAAATGAGTGGTTTCAAAAAGTTTAATCGGAGAATTTCTTCGAGAAAATTTCTGATACACACATGCTAAATTATATTCAGAAAATACAAACAAAAAATGAAATAAAAAAGAGTATTTTTGTATTTGAATAAATATTTTCTTGGATGCAAAACCTGAGAAATAAATTTTTTTGCACCGTTGATATGTTAAATTTCACAGAAACGAAGAAATTAGGTTTTTATTAACAAGAAAAGTATTTTAAACCCAAACAGATTTTTTACGAAAATTGTCCGCAAAAAAATGACAACTAATATATTTTAGTTCGCGGGCCACAAAAAAAAAAAAAAGCTCCGCGGGTCGCCAGTTGGAAACCACTGCTCTAGACCGTAAATCTACTTAAAAAAAAATAAATAAAAAAAAAAATATATATATATATATATATATATATATATATATATATTGCAAAAATAGCAGAGGTTAAATTTGCATTTATTTATTAATTTTCACAAATGTTTAAATGAATTAATTCTTAATATTAAATATAGTTGAAATAGAACTCCAAGCGCATTGCTTTTGTTCCAATTTTTTGTTTTGTTGATGACCATTGTTTATTTTTAATTCAGAGACATTTTCAAAAATGGAATGTTTGGAATGGAAGAGGCCATTGTTTTAAAGTAAACTATCGTTTTTATTTTACAGCCGACCCAATTTAGGGTTTACGCCTACCAATGTTCAACTCTGTAGCCTTGTAATTTTGAACCCATTCCAGAAGACAAGGAACTCCTGGATCAAGTATTGGGAGAAATTTTCCTTCCTGGAGGACTTTTTTATGGAACCAACCAATATTTGCGTTACATGGAGATTAAAACCATGAAAACCTCCCACGGACTCTATCCCTAGATCTGTCTACACTGTTGTCAGAGCGAGCCGGTTGTGGAATTCGAGTCAACCAGCCATTTCTGGGATTCGAACCATGTTCACCTCATTAGGAGGCGAGAGCACTATCCCGTAAGTCACCATGACTCAAAATAAACTATACACCATTCAATTTTCACAAATATTACATCAGTGAAGACTTCTAACTTATAGCCCTAATAAAAAAGTTGTTTATTGCGCATTCTGTAACATTTAATTATTTTTTATTCGCTATGCCCGATTATCTGAATGAGTGATTAATGTGATTGTGGTACTATAGGCAGACTGCGTGACCAAATTAGTATTCCTAATGTAATATGAAACCGCATGTTTGTTTTGTTTATAGTTACGTTTTTAAAACGTCGTACTATAAAACTAAATAATTTAAAATCAACAGTAATTGAAATGAAAAAAAAGTTTTGTATTGAGAAGCGAAATTAGTGGGGAAATGGTGTTAAATCGTTGAGGAAAAATGCAATAAAAATGCCAATACTATTACTGACGCCAATCATAAATAATTTTGGTAATAGTCACTAATTTAAGTAAAAAGAAAAAAAAAAGCTTTGTACTAAAAAGCAAAATTAATGGAGAAATAGTACTAATTCGTGTAAAAGAGCGTAAAAAATCGTCTAACTATTTTTGACGTCAATGAATTTAATAATACACTACTGGCATTATAGTAATTAGTACAGTTTTAATAGAAACCAACTGTACTCTCATATAGGGAAGAAATATTTTATTAGTAAATTTGGTGCCTATTAAAGCTGCAAATATAATGTGCGTTTTTGTGATAAATCAGGGGTTTCCAACTTACATGAGGCCGGGGGCCGCAATTAAGAACACTAGTCAAATGGCGGACCGATCCTTTATCAAAATTTTATACAGGACTCTTTTTACGTTTGAAGGAACATTAAATATTACTGTCAGATTTTTATCAAGTTGTACAAAACAAAATTATTGAATTTCAAATTAAAATAAGAAGATTTTTACCTGAGAAATACATTTTTTTGCACCGTTGGTGTGTTAAATTTCACTGAAAGGAAGAAGTTAAGTTTTTTTTTAAATGATGAAAAGTACTTTTAACCCATAAAGATTTTTTAAGAAAATTGTCCGCAAAAAAATGACAACTAATATATTTTAGTTCGCGGGACACAAAAAAAGGCTTCGCGGGCGGCTAGTTGGTAACCACTGTGATAGATACTACAGAAGTAGGTTTTTTTACGGCCCTTTGACGATATAAATATCGGAGAAATTTGCTTTATTGATGTAAATTTTAAATATCATGAGATGCCACGAGTAACATCATTATACCAGCTGATATTGAACAAAATTAATCTTTAGTTTGATGGGATGAACTTCATCTAATAACGTAAAGTCTCCAGGAAGGGCAATAAATAATAATGAATAAATAAAACATTAGAAATATTTTAGCTTTGTTATTTGAGTCGGTATTTGTCTTTGAGTTTTGTGCATGATTTTAGTGTGTTGTTCATTACTGATTTATTGATTCTTTTTTTCTTTTTCTTCATAGGTATTCTCTTAGTAAATAAATAAAACTTGAATCACTAGCGTTTTTGTAATCATTAAAAAAAAAATTTCATAAAATTTTTTATAATTCGCGCAATAGAACATTTGAGGCAACATTTTCTCTCAAAATTATGGCAGATATGCAATTATATCTAAACTAATTCATTCAATTGATGTAAATGATATCATTTTTATATTCAAGAGGATTGACCTGGAAAAACAGACGCTAGAAATATAACTAACTAATTTAGAACTCACGATTGAGACCGTTCTTATATGCACTGAATCTATAATTAATAATCAGGGTTCCCGATACTCTGTTATTCAGAATTTAAATTCAATGTTTAATTGTCAACCATAAACCACATTCACCTATGCGAGGTGAAGACAGCCGCGGGCGATCAGTGAAAGCATTAAGACCGATATAATCGTTGACATATTGACAAAAATAATCATTTATGAGGAAGTTAATTACCATATCGAATAGTTATTGTATGTCATTTCTATCTAACATGATTTATTTTTTTTGTAAAACGTGTATCAGAAACGAAATCTTGTTAATGAGGAAGGCATCGTGCATATTGCCGTTACAGAGATTAGAAAAATACAAAATTCCAAGGCGTGCAACTTTAATAGTTATGTATGAACATATTTCTACAAAAGTTTTTGAAAGAAAAATATTGAGAAAGGAATTAATAAGAAGTTGCCACTTAAATAAAGAATGTAGTGTTGGTGGTGGAAAATAAATTGAAATTATACATCCTATTTAATAGAGATGGGAGACTTCAGTTGCTTGAGATCATTAATAAACAACTAATGATTTTTCTTCTTCTTTTTTGCAAAAACAGGTTTTGGATGAAAAAACGAACCATATTTTCCAAAATATCTAACCCTTACATATTTAGGAAGAAAAAAAAAGCTATGTAGACATTCTTTTCGAGATGTAATGCGAAACTGTTATTCAGTATCATAATCCTGAAATTTTTATCTGCATTATAATCTTGAAGTTTAATAGTAATGCTGTTCTTTTTCTAATTTTATGTATAGCGGGACTCATTTAAAACAGGCTTAATATTTTCCAAAAATGCTTGTATATTTATCTGGAACTAATTAGGTTTTGGATAAATATAACAAACCATATTTCCAAAATATCTAACCCATACATATTTAGGAAAAAAAAAAAAAAAAAAAAAAAAAAAGAAAAAGAAAAAAAAACGAAAACAGAAAAAAAGCTATGTAGACATTCTTTTTCGAGATGTAATGCGAAACTGTTATTCAGTATCATAATCCTGAAATTTTTATCCGCATTATAATCTTGAAGTTTAATAGTTATGCTATTTTTTTTCTAATTTTATGTATAGCGGGACTCATTTAAAACAGGCTTAATATTTTCCAAAAATGCTTGTATATTTAACTAGAACTAATTATAAATAATTTTTTTTTATAAATTTTAGTCCAATAATTTAGTTATGTGGCACCATTTATAAAATATGTTTTGAGATATCAGAAAAATTGTAGATATAGCTGTTCAGTTTATGGTTAGATAAAGGTCGGCTATAGAACTCGCAATTGTTATGTCTGTGTCAAATATCATTGAATTTTGCTGACACAATTTTTCCCTTATAATTATAAATTATATTATATATAATAAATAATTCACTTATATTTATAATTATAGATTAACTATTTGACATTATTAAATGAGAGACAACTTAGGAATTCTTTATAACTTTTTGTATAGCGGTATTAATTTGCAACCGGCTTCGTACGAATGAATGGGCTTCATAATTTCCAAAAATACCTATGTATGCATAGAAATATTAATAACAAAAATATCCTAAAAAATTTACATAAAATTACATGAAATCGCGAGTATATGTGGTGTTAATATCGCGATTTATAAAACATGCCCATGTTATCTGTAAATGCTCACTAAAACCACTTTCGATGTCTTTCTTAAATGTCTCGAAATTGTTTTATGCCAAGTTTCCTTTAGTTTTTTAATGAAGTCTGGTCATTTGATATCAGGTTGAAAACTATTCTTTTTCTTTTTAATGTTTATGATTGCGGGATTCATTAAAACTGTTTTCTTATACATAAATAATTAACCTACTTTTAAAAAATAATTATAATATCTAGAATACCTATAAAAAATACCTATAATATCTAGAGATATTTATAGAACAATTGTAAAAAAATTTCACTTATCCCCAAACCGCAAAATTGATAGTTTGCATGGTGAACCATATTTAAAATATATTTTGAGCCAGGCTGATAATTCTGTTTTTTTATAGTTTCGGTAGCAAAATCTAGTTAAATTTGTTAATGGACTCTAATTAATCACATGGCTGATAATTCGAAAATTTTTTATAGTTCTTCGCTTTGCAGTTTTTATTTGAAACATGTTTTGTAAGAAAGAATAGATGTCATCGTTTCTGTAAATATCCATATATGTTTGGAAATGAACTGTATAAATACAGAAATACTATAAATTCGGAATTTCCTTTTTCTACTACTTAAAAGCTGTCTACAAGTAAAAATTTTTCTCACAAAATAAATAAATTCTATTAAAAAGATTTAGAATCTTTTAAAAAAAGTTTTAACATTTTCTGACGATATTTTATTCACAGGAAATATATATTTTTTGAAAAATTCTCCCACTATTAAAACTGCATTGACATGAAATAATATTTATAAAATAGATATTAAAAGAGACTTTAACTTTAAAAAAAAAATTTCTTTGTTCCATATTTGCAGATAATCCATAATCTTTAGAAAATATAAGGTATAGTTAAAAGGAGTCTACAAGTAATTTAAAATAATTAAATTCAATTAAAAAAATGTAGACTTTTCAAAAAAATGGTCTTTTTTTCTAATTAAATTAGATTCATAGAGAAATTACACTATACTGATAATTAACACAAATATTTAACTATTAAAGGAAAAATAATAACTAAACATTTATTTTGCATTATAATTTACACAAGTAAACAGAAACAAGGCATTTTTAAACAAAAAAAAATTTTTTTTAATCACTCACAGATTTTATTTATTTAACAATTAAGTCAGAATCTTTCTATTTTTATTCTAGAAATTCTGAATTATTTGAAGGATAAAATTTTAGTGATTGAATTTTGGATGAATAAAACTTGGGAGAAAATGAATTTACAGGGATGCACAGAAACAGCGAATAAAATTAGATAAAAAACAAAATTTTTATCGCACACAGACTTTATTTATTTAACAATTAGGTCAGAATCTTTCCATTTTACAGATTTGTATTCTGGAAATTCTGAATTATTTGAAGGATTAAATTTGGATGAAATAAATTCTTCTTCTGAATCAGAAGATGAACAAAATGCTAGAAAATCTTTTTGAGCCTCAAGTTTCACTTTTGATTTCTTTACTTTTGGAGAATGCTTTTTGTGGCATACAAAAATTTCTTCTTCCATAGGTACAGTTTTTGAAGAAATATCTTCTAAGTCATCAGAATTCACATGGGATTCACAACCAGAAACGATTTCATGAATTTTTGGAATTTTAATATCTTTTAAATTTTCTTCAAGTTGTGGATGAAGATGTATACTGTCCTTCTGAAAGAATTGCAAAGTAACATAAGAATTGTATGTAAAAAAAATTGGCAGGCCAACTTCTGATAACAAAGAGTCAGATTAGAACAAAAATGCGAAGTCTTATAAAAGAGGCATATGTCTGCATTCAGTAATTTCTGAATGGTGAAATGGTGTTGGTCCATATTTTATTTGACATTTATTTTTATATCTTAAGAAAAAGCTCTATATGACCTTCGTATACCTTTTATTTTTGCTGAAACCCTTTTCTGTATAGTTTTATAGCCTTTAGCAAAAGAGATATTGATTTCGGTAAAATGTTATTTAACAGCATAATTTTTTATTTTATTGTTAAAATCAATAAAAGATAACAATGTTTCCTTTTTTTCTTAAATTCAAAAAATTAAAAATAAAATCCACAGTACAGTCCAATCAGCTGGATGTCTAATTGGACTGCACTTTCTCTTATCATGTCCTAATCAGCCTCAGATTTTAGAGCCAAAAAAAAAAAAATCGAAGTGTAGTTATGGAGTATGGTGTGACCAGGTGATTATTACCAATATCTGCTTTCTAGATCTAAATTGTGGAAATGTTGAGGCAATATTGTCTCCAGATCATCATCAAGGATGATTCCAGTTCATTGAGGATAGCCCGTTAATGTAACTTTAATGCAATGTTAACAACCAAACTAAAATGAGCTTAATGCTTCATAAAAAGGAGTAGGAGAATGAATTTAGTACAATCGTGCTTATTAAAATAGTGTTTTCCAATCTCCACATATAAATGAACATTAAATTGAAATACATTGTAATTTAGAGTAATTTAAACAATGTCATGTGTGGCGTCGCTGCTGCATCGATTATTATTTCTTGTGAAGCGAACTGATCTTCACAGTATAAATGTTGTGACGTGAATTTGATATTTGCCTTACTACCCCACCAGGCCTGATACATCCTTCATGATGTTTTTCTCTACTTTCTAATTTTTACAGGTTCTACTGAACCAACACTACAACTTTTCTATGTATGTCCCTTTCTTGGGATAACACAAGATGAATGCGAAAAGGGTTATTATGGCCTTGGATGCCCAGAAGAAGAAGATATTTGCGTATTCTTCTTCAAACAGCTGTATATAATGAGAACACGCTGGACGGGTGGAATCTGTTTCGTTAGGCTTAAATAAATGTTTTCTGTGGATGTTTATACGAGTCTTATTCCCTGAACACAGGACAATTCCAGAATTTGTGTCTAGATTAAACTACATCACGATTAAACAATAAAATAGTAAAAGTAATAATATAAATAAAATAAAAATTAAATTAAATATATAAATAAATGCTGTAAGAAAAAGTATAATTCTAGGGTTGAATAGTTAATAGATATTAATTTCAATAATTGTGAATAAGCTAAAAAAAATTTTTAATTTAAAAACAGACTATTGATTTTTTTTTTAAAAAAAATGTCTGACTTTTTGATAATTAAATAAAAATAACTTTAAGTTATTTATTATTTATTCTTACCTTGATTCCATAAGTGACTGAAACTGGAATTTTTGGGTTAAGAATATTTCTATCATCTGCCTCAAGCGTAAAAAAAGGAACAGCAGTTTCTTTACACCAGAATGAAACAGCTCGGAAAATTGGTGGACATGCATTATTAGAACATACGAAAACAGTAGATAGTTGTTTCTTTTTCAGATTCCTCAAAACAGCATTGGTGCCGACAAGGAGCCCATTTGCTTTAGTTAATGTCCTTGAATATTATAAAAAATATTGTAAATGTTTTGATATAAAAAAAAAAGATACAGAGTGTAGGTCTTATTTTAAACTTTTGGAGACACCTGATACAACAATTGTACCCTATGATCCCAGTTTCTGAGATTTTTTAATCTGAAACATTGTTCCTTTAAGAATGGATTTTACCGTAAAAAGTGCAACCCTAGAGTACTAGGTGCTTTTTACTGTAATTTTATTCGGAATTTTTTACAGCATACCGGCCCTATCCAGAAGATTAAACAGGAAGTTTGTCCACAATTTGCATTGTTACAAACAGAATTGGCAGAAGATTTTTGAGTACTTTAATCCTTTGATTAAGGAGCTTAGCATGGTGAAGCCTGTCATATTCGTCCAGTTTTTGTACCAGCCGCAGCCGTGAGCAAAACGATTGGCAAAACAATAATATTGCAACTAAATAAAACTTTACAAAGTAATTTATACTATTAAAATTAATTATGAAATTTTTAATGTGGAATAACATATTGCTGTATTTGGAAACCTATAACAATAAATTCTTACACTTTAAAAAATATAAAAGAGATTAATCAAGATTATTAAAAAATTCTAAAATTGTTAGTCATAAAAAATTTTCCACAAGGCAAGTCTTTCATCTTAAATACCAATAGACTTTCCCTACAATAATATTAAGAATTCGATTTAAGTTTATGATTATAATGAAAAAAAATTTTATAAACTGATCCTTTAGAATAAAAAATAAAAATCTGTTTTGAATTACCTAAATTATTCAATCTTGTTAAAGAAAGTTATGTTAATACAAGACAGTTACAGTTGTTTAGACTAATGTAAAGTAAATTTTAGTAGAGGGATCACATTGAAACTTGCATAGTAAATATATGAAACATGGAAAAAAGAAATTTTCTATAAAAATTAGTTTCCATTTAATCTTCTAGATGGGGATTGTATTGTAATAAACAAGAAAAGATGTCATGCAATATGAAATTATTTAAAAAGTAAGTAGTAACTAAAGTTAAACGTAAAATCATTTTACACCATGCCAAAAAAATGGAAAGAGTGTTGCCAGTAAAGTTGCAATAGCAGAATGACAGTAATTTGTCAATTTTACCACAAGAATATTATCTTTTAGAAGGCTTACAAAAAGAACAAATGTCAAGGTAAGCATTGAAAAAGATGATCAGTAAACTTGAAGAGACTAGAGAATAATTAGTAAGAGATAGGAGATGATTTTCAGACATAATTAGTAAGCATAAGATATTATGTTACTACAATAGAAAAGCAAATTCTGTGCCTTCATGCTATAACTTCTTTTAAACATGTTATAACAAATGCTTGACAAAAAAAAGGATGCACATTTAAAACATGCTATGATTAAATGGTAAAAGTTTTTAACAACTTTTTTTTTTTGTTCTTTGTGCATGATTTTTCCTCATATGCCAGTTTTTTACCGCCTGTTTTTTTACTAATGTAATTTAACTAATATTTTACTTTTTATATATAGATGTAGATCTTATTGCCATTCATAAACCAGAATTAACTATGTTCGTTTACTTTTATTTCAACAACCCTGTATAATAAAGTTAGGCCTATGATCTCAACAAGTGTTAAAATTGTCTGCAATAGAATTCATCTGTTCTTTCTAAAAATAAGGTAATAAAAATCTTGTTTCACTATATTGATGATTTTTTATAGGGAGAACTGGAATTAGTTGGCTCACTTTTCAGCTTTTATTTTTAAAATTGGCAGAAAAATTAATCAGATCATGTGATTTTTTTTAATAAGATAAATCACTTATTTTTCCCATCTAAAATTTTTTTCAAAATGCTCACTTGGCATTTTTTTTTTGAAATAATTTTTTCACCATACTTTGAAGAATGCCAGAGTAGTAAAGTTCAAAAAATTACATAGTATTGCTATAATATAACTTCTTGAAATAAAAATGACTCACTTTAACTGCATCATGTGATTTCACAGGATATGAAGTATTAGTAATGCAACATGTTAATGGAAAAAACAAACAAAAATATTTAATAGCATGAAAATAATTGAGCTAGGTCCAGTGTGCACCTAGATTCAACCTAACTAATTCAACCTACAGTCTTCCTTTATCAATATATCTTTAACAATTTATTAATATTTCTTTATCAATAGCTATATAAATTAAAAGAAATGTAAAGTTATTAAAGTCATAACTTTAGTAGTTCATAAACACTAAAACTGATAAAAGTTTCACTGTACCGATTCCATAAAAACAAGAAATTTTTTAACTGATGGTGAATAAATAATTAGAATAATTATAAATTATTAATAAGAGCAAGCAATATTATATCATTCAGAATACTTACCGTAGATTTTCTATTAAACTTCTTCTCTTGGTTACCAAATTTTCAGATTTATTTCTAAGGAAATGAATAAATATCAGTTCCAAAAGTTTTACAATAATTTTAATTTAAGTAATAATAAAATTAATATCATGTTTTTATAAGTAGCTTATCTGAGCTTCATAACATCAACAGAAATATTTTATAAAGAAAACAACCTCCAATTTCATTTACTAAATCAAACAAAAAAATACTATGAGTAATACTTAAATTGATAAAAGAAAAAAAAAAAAAAGACTTAATACAGGCTTACAGCTTGATTAACACTTATATAACAAAATTTCTCAACAACAATCGGCAGAAAACTAATTTTTATCTCTGCTGATTGGTATAAGTAATGACATCAGTGGAAAGGAATCATCGAGAAATAAGATTTATCAAAAATAATATTATTTTTAAATCATAACAATAGGACATATTATTTTAAACAATACATAGTAAAGCACTTCTATATTTAAAATAAATGTTATTTTTTATTTATTAAATGTCAGCCTGTTGGCCACTAAGACATTAGGCTAGGCTCTCCAATATTTTTCCACAAAACAATTAAAGTGAAATAACGCAGGGCATTCAAAACTGTGAGATAATATAAATTTCTTGACAAATTGAGCATAAAAGTTGATAAAACTGAGACAGTCGTGTTCTGTCAAAAAGTGTCCATCGAAGCTGCACATATCAAATTGGAAAACTATATGAAATAATATCCTAATTGGTATTCAAGCCATTCAACCATTTAGTGCAGTATGAATGAGTAGTCGCAGTATGAAAGGACACTCAGAAGATTTTTGAAATTCCAGTTTTAAAGTAATGAAAGGACATATTTCTGTTTGATATCTAAATTATATATCAACCTCTATTAGTCCAGCGTTTATTTTCTCTTAATTAAATATAATAATACTCATATTTAAAATTAATGCTAACTTTAAGCAAAGGGAATGCTTATTTAAGTTCCTATCCTAGATTAAATTTACTTATCCAACATAACTAAGGAAAGGAAGGAAATATTAATCTTTATTCTTATTTGATAACTTGAAGCTAAAGGATTCTTTTAATGTGTAAAGAATATCTGATTGTTGTTTTTACGATCAGTGAAAACAAAATGGGCTGAAAATTGAGGATTTCAGTTACATTTCAATTAACTTCTCTTTCCTATCAAACGTTTCTTTAAATGATTTTCAATAATTATTGCAATCTAAAGGAGAATTTATTATGGTTCAAAAAAAAAAAGTAACTTTATCAGATCTAAATTTTAGAAGAAAAATATTAATATTGAAAGAGCTTTAAATTTAAATTAAAAACAAGGACATTTTTGTGAGCCATGAAAACCTATTATCTAAAAAATAGAAAAAAGAAGAAATAAAAGTTTTTTGTATACTAAAAATTCTTAGGGATAATAACGGTATAAAGAAAGTCAGAGTGTTAGAAAGGAAAAAAATGAGGCTCCTGGGTTATTATTTCAGATTAGTTTTCACACCAAAACCTATAACATCATTCTTAAAGTTGTATTCCTCTGTCACATAGTTATACTTGATTGTTTTCAAAATTATTGTTTTTTGAACAATTTGAATAATTTTAAGAAAAAGAAAATAATTTCACAAAGGGCCCATTTATTGTATTATATTATTACACATTATTATTATGTATAGATTATATTTGGCTGTTTATAAGTTGACAAAGTCAACAATACTCTTAAAAAAAGGTAGCAACTCATTCATTTTATTTATAGATAGATCAAACTTTTTTTAGTTTACCTTAAGTCACATGATCTGATTACGAAAACAAAACTTTAAAAAAATCTTACGAATCTTGACACTGAGTTAAAACTTAAATTCCAATAAAAATAATAAAAGTTTAATGGAACACCAAGCATTTACTATTTGCCTCTTAAAGACTATATTTCTTGAGGGATACGCCAGAAGTGTTCTAAATTTTTCGTTTCAGTTTTAGGAAATTGTTGCTGTTCACACTTGTTTAACCATACATGCTTTTTGGTAAAATAATTTTAAATTATGCTCAGAAATACAATTCCAGACTATAAGATATTTTCTGATTTTGTATATTTTCCAACAACAGTTTAATATTTTTTTTGCATTTCTACCATAAAAACTCGATTCTCGAGAGTTAAGTCAAAATTTTAACAATCTGTAAAATCTATACTTAACACTCATTTTTTTTTTTTTTCTTAACATAATATGTTTACAAAAATGATGATACTAAAATATTTTATACTTCGTTTGTATCCCGTATATTTTACACAACTATCTTTACTGAAGACAACACTTAAAATTTTAAAGCATTTTTATTTTACCCAGTATTGCTACGACACCCCAAAAATAACACATTAACCAAATGATGAATGCGGCAGTGCATTTGGCAGTGATGAAAAACATAAATAATGACAGTTATATAAAAATATGCTTACTGAAGATCAAGACCACGCTTTCTTTTATTTCTACCCATTATTCAACTAAATATTTTATTGGTGAATCAGATAGATTAGAAATTGAAAGTATTAATAAATGAAACTACGTTTTCAACTTCACAATAACTTTTCAAAATATCTATACTCAGATTTAAAATGTATTATCTAAATAAAATAAATATCAGCGAAATTTCAGACTAAAAAATAAAGTTTTGTAGTTCTTAAAATAACTAAAACTATCAGAATTGATAGATGTGACCGGAGAAACTGATAGAACCTCTATGCAAACAGTCTCGGCTGCTTCCTCATGTTGCTGCTGATGTTTACAAACAAAGTAAAAGTATTGCCAATAAAAAAAAAAGTTTATTAAAACGATGAGAAAGTGGCTTGTACTTAGCTAAATTTTAATCCTTCATCTGTCACTCGATCATATGTGGCATAAAGGTAAACAACAGGAAGCTATAAATTGTAAACAAGTGTGCATTGTAAATAAATGAGTTCATAAGCTGAGATTTTAAAACTTCATTTTTGGAGAAAATGATGACTCCATCTGTTGAAATTCTAAAAGTAGGATACTCCATTTTAAATGAAGAAGCCAAATTCATGAAAGCTAATTGCACATGTACTTTGGTGAGAGATAACAACAAAATAATGTTGGTTGATACATTAACTGCTTGGGATGGAATTTTTTTACTAAAAGGTATTATTTTTTTTTAAATCAAAAAAATCAACCAATTGTAGAATTGGAAATATATATAAATTGTACAAATAAAAATTTTTTAAGTGTGGAAAGTCAATTAGATTTTCTCTTGGAAATTCATTATATAACATGCATTAATGCAACCAAGAAAATAGTTACATTTAGTTGTATTGAAATTATTTCAAATTGTATTAAAGACGCCTCTTGTCATATTGAATCAGTCAATAGACGAAATTAAAATATATATATATATATATATATATATATATATCAGGGTTGGCAGGTTTTTGACATGTGACAGTTTTTGACAGTTTAAACCGTCACGTCAAAAACCTCACTGTCAAAAATGTCGAAAATGTCAAAAACCTATATTCATATGTGAAATTTAATTAATACATAAAATTTATATATTTTTTATAAAGGATAGTGTTTCTAAATGTTCTAGAAAAAATAAATTTAAAATTTTGAAGAAACACTTATATTTTAAATAGTAACCAAAATCTTGTACTTTTGAAAACTTACATCTTTTGTAATATTATGTATTCATTTTCATGTGTTATAAAAATTTGCAGTGATATTATTAAGAAATTTATTTATAACCAAATTTAGTGTATAGTATAGATTATACTAAAAATTAGACATTTTTAAAGATAAACATTAGCAGTTTTGTACATTAGACAGCTTCTTTTAAAGAAAAATCTTTTTAATATTCTTTTAAATCTTCTTAATAATCTTTTTAACATAAGACAATACAAATTTAAGTGCTTTCTGTTAAATACACAGAGTAGTTAGTGTCGATTTACAGTATATTCAGCCTATTCATTTACTATGCTGAAAATTTAGTTTATCCAAATACTTGTGAATTTCATTTTGCTGAATACGATATAGTTTTGTTGAATATCTAAATATTCTGCTGTTGAATAATTACTTCTTGCTTTCAAGATATGCATTATTTGTATTCTTAATACAAGTGGAGAAAAAAAAATTAAGAGATAAAAATTGTTTTAAAATGATAAGTGTAATAATTATAAATAAATATAATAAACAATATGAATTATATTTATCATTATTCATAAATATAACTACTTTTAAATTCAAATTAACATACTGGATAATAAAGATATTCGGTAAAACATTAAAAAAAAAATTTTATACACTTGTATCAAGTTTGTATTTATACAACATAACTTGTAAGTTCCTTATAAATATTAGTTATATGTTCCTTATATGTCAAAAATGCATAGTAATAAACTTTTAATTTTCTTAAGTATCAAAAAAAAAAAAAATTTTTTTTAAATATAAATATTTAAACAATTTTTGTGCACATGCATTTGAATATAAATTTCTGAGATTTTAAATCTGTTATTTTACCTTAATTTTAATTAAAAAATATTTTAAAACCTGCTGATTACCTATAGTATAATTAAATTTCAATATAATGCATGGCAACTGTTGGTAGATTTGAAGTTTATATATTTTCTTGGCAAACTTCAGTTTTTGACATTTTTGACGGGTTTTTGACGGTTTAAACCAGTATTATACCCTTGTCATGTCAAAAACCCAACCCTGATATATATATATATATATATATATATATATATATATATATATATATATATATATATATATATATATATATCGAAGAAAATAATAAAAACGTACAAGATTGTTATGATAACTTAGTTTATGTTTTTTGAAGTTCTTTAGCCACAAGGAAAAATGACCACAATTTTAGTGCCTTAAAATCGAAGAATATTGAAATTATTATGTATAGAATTAGGGAATTATTATAGAAATATTTGGGCTTAAAAACCAACAAACAGGTTAAATAGCTGAAATATGCAGTTTTGTTTGGGGAAGATTTTTCCATTTTAAAAATTCAAGTCAATTAATAATTTTCAATTTTGACGATTTTTTATGAGCCTAGAAGCAATAAATAATTTTTAATTTTGAAGTATTTTCGATGAGTCTAGACTAAAATGACCTTAATAAAAACAGCTATTTACAGTTTCACTTTTATTACCTTATTTAGAGGTAATCATGCAAACTAAAATAATTCTTGTCAATGGAAAACATTAATCTTCAGTTTTATTTATTTTCAAATCATCCCCATTACTTACTTTTAATGACAATGAACTATTGTTTAGGTGTCACAGTATGGAGGGAATCATTCAATTTTAAATTAAAAAGAATGCATAGAAAAATGCTGATTGTCATGAAGTATAACATTTTTCTTTTACTGTGTTGTACCACATACCGTAACAATTTAAAAAATTTTTTAAATGATTGCAGTCTTTATGTTTTTGTGAGACGCATGCACATTTACTGAATACACATTACTATAAATATGCACATTTACTGAAATTGCTAATTAAAACTCCTTGTTTCTTGTAGTTACTTAGAATAAATTATGCATACATTTATATTATATGTATTCATGAGCTTTCCTAGTGAAAGCTATAAGTTTTTCTAATTCATTTTTTTATTTATTAATTTTTTGCATGCCGAAATTTGGCTACTATTTTGGTGCTATCACTAATATGAAAATCTTCTCTGTATATGAATTAATAATATGAATAAATTATTTCGTTTTTGAGTTTAATATCTTGCCTTGGAAAAATCATGGACTTTTTTCTCACACATTTTCCCAGTGACCAAACTCACACAATACGATGCATTTTTAGATTAAACATATAATTTGGGTTGGGTTAAACATGATCATTAATTAAAAACATGATCATGATAATAATTTTCCATTAACAATATTTACCTTCAAAATAATTCTTACATGTATGGTAATTATTTAATTTACTGTACTTATCAAAATAATTATTCAAATAAATTTTCTTTCCATTCTAACAAAGTTTATTATGATTTACATTAGTAAAAATTTTAATACATGTTTTAATTCTGGAGACTTGTTTCCCATAGGTTGAAATATAAGTGCAATATTTAGTGTAACTTGGTGTATTTATAATATAGATCTGATAGTGATAGCTTCCAATAATTAAAACCTGAAAGTCAGTCATACATTCATTCAAGTCTAACAGAATAAACTCGAAAGTTACAGTGATTGGAGTGTCTTTAACAGACAAAATTTAGAAACACACTCATCATTTAATTGTTTTTTTTAGTAAAAAGGCTTTCGACCTCTCTTGTCATTTTTCAAATTTAATTATAATTCTATTTTTCTCTTTGCAATATAAGTTATTATAAAGATGTAGAGATTATAGTTTTTTTAAAAATTATTTTATCTAGATGATTTTTACAAAATATACTATAATTATTATTATTTAAACAGACTTCATTCATTTATATATACAGCTTTGGAGGAAAGAGAATTACAAGCGGATGACATCACGCATGTTGTTGGAACTCATGGACATTCTGATCATATTGGCAATTTAAATTTGTTTACTAAGGCTCTTCATATAGTTGGACAGTCTATATCCCATCAAGATGAATATTATTTGCATTCCTTTGAAGAGGTAAGCAACTTTAAAATATTTTTATAACTCTCACGCTATATTTAGTTTTATTGAGATTTTTAAATTTGATTTGTAGATTGGGACATTTTATTTTTGATAGAATGACGCCTATGTGATATCTGAAAATATCAAAATAATTGCAACTCCAGGTCACACATTATCAGATGTTAGTGTAATTGTTAATGGAACTTTGCTTGGTACAGTAGCTATTGTTGGTAAGTAATTTATTTTTAAATACAGTAAATTACACCTTTATTGTATTAACTGGGCAGCTGATAAGATATGTTACTAAGTTTTGTGCAATCTACTGCTGCTATCTGCAAAATTCTCCCTGCATTCAGAATTATAACTAAATATGGAAATTAAAACAAGCTGATAATCTGAGATTTGCCATAAAATTTCCTTTACTTTTGCTATAGTTGTAGCTGCAGATTTAGTAATGCAATGACTGGCTTACTTTTATTCGATTACCAAGGTTATTATTTAAATAGACAGAATAGATTGTATATAAACAAAATTTGATACTACGTATTGGCTTGGTAATGCATCAAGTTAACCCAAGTTTAATTTCATAACTTTACTCTTCATTAACTGTTCAATAATCAAATGTCATTAAAATATCTTTAACAAATAGGGTGCTATTTTTTAGACTTAAGAGGTTGGGCAGCTTCAAGAGCAGGGTCCAGTTCGCTGCCACTCATCAACCCCAATGATTGCTTCGTAATAATTGATGTTTCTGGGCAGAAAACAATTTTTCTACTAAAGTTAAAATTATTCACTTAACATGTATGTACTAAAAAGAATTCTGTTTGCTTACACTTATGCCTCCACTTCCCACATCCAAATACAGTGCAGATCCTCTTATCCGGAAATCAGAAAACCGGAAAACCAGATAACCGGAATGAAATTCGGAACCAGAAATTAATTTTCTTCCATTAAAAAAAATTTTTTTTTTCCTGCAAGATTTTGAGCCCATTTTGTTATTTAGAGCGTATGGCGTATCGAGTTGACGAATGAACTGATTTAGAGGATGGATCAAAAGCCGTTTGTAGACGAATCTCACATAAGCACGAATAGCTTATATATGTTATTAATGTTAATAATAACATATACAAGCCTGTATATAATTTTTATTTCATAATTTCTTTCCTTTTTTAAACTTAAGTGTATTATTATTTATAATTTTTTATTATTTCTAAAACTATTTCAAAAAAAATTTTTAGTTTCGTTTTATAAACATTAAAAAAACGGCATTTTGTAGGGATTCAGAAAACCGGAAAAATCAGTTATCCGGAGTCGCGATCGTTCCGGATAATCGGTTCTCTACTGTATATTTCTTTTTCTAAACATAGAAAGCTGTTTTTAGTTATTATATACTTAACTTAGACACTTTGAGTAAATCTATTTAAATTGCAATCTTGTCTAATTATGTTATAAAAATGAAGTGACTGTTTTTGTTTAATATTGCAATTGACATGTATTATATTGTTTTTCTTATAAATGATTATTTGAGCTTAAATATTCTTTTTCTCAGGAGATTTATTCGAAAGGGAAGACGATATAAGAAATCCTGATTTGTGGCATAAAGTAGCTGGAAGTGAAGATCCAGACCTCCAATTTAAATATAGGACAATGATTTTAGATTTAGCAGATTATGTAGTTCCAGGACATGGCCCAGGATTTACAGTTACTAATGAACTCAAAGAATCACATAAAAAACCTGAGAAATAAATATTTTGGGATAATAAATACTATTTTATTTAGATAATAATGATGTACTTCAAAATTAATTTTTTTTTTCAATTTATAATTTTAAAAAGAAAAAAATTTCGGTACGGAGGCAACCAAGTTTAAGATCAGCAATTTGACCAAATTCCGAGACAAAAAGCAACGAACTATTTTTAATTAAAAGTGTATTATAAAAGTTTCTTTAAAATTTATTTTTTGTTTATTTCCATTTAAGAAGTTCTGTTTCTGAAACATTTTTTTCAAAGTCAATTATTAAGAAATACATTTGTATAAGAGACAAAGAAACCATTTAAAAAAATATTGCATGAAATGAATCAGTTAAAAAAGCATGAGTCAAGAGATTTCAAGTTTTTATAGATTTTTATTAAAAAATTTTATTCTCCCCCCCCCCCCAAGGTTTTGAAACTACTTTTTAAACCTGAATTTTCCCTTTATCTGTAAAAGTTGATCATTTTTTTCCCCTTTGTCAAGATTCAATACATTAGCTAAATATACTGTTTATATAGTCAACTGTAAAGTTAATTAAAAAAAAAAAATGATGCATGAACTTTCATTATGTGAGTAAATTTTTTAGTAGTTTATTCAATTTTATGCGATCTGTAATCAAGAGAAATTGTGAGTAAATCTTTTGAATTTGATAAAAAGTTTTGCAAAATTTTAACAGAGTTTGCTTGCTAAAAAATATTTCAATACAATCAGAATTCTTTATAAAAAATATACCTTCAGTTTAATCTACAGTTACTAATCTAGGGAGTTATTAATCTACAGTTACTAATGTAGGGGATTATTAATCCACAGTTACTAATCTAGGGAATCTAGTAAGTTTTCTCTAGTTATTAAAAATGTATCAAAAAAGTAAAACTAGACAATGACCGTATGTTCTAAACTGCAGGAAAAAAAATATAGGACTAGGACAAAAAAATATAACTAAAATAAAGATTTATCTAAATAAAGATTAAAAACTAAAATAAAGATTAAAAACTAAAATAAAGATTAAAGACGTTTTTACAACTCAGAGCAATTTTTGAAACCTTGTTCTGTCACTATTTTAAAAAACAGCTGAATTCTAGATGATGAATTTTAATACAAAAATAGATTTGGAAAAAAACATCAGATAAGAAAATAAAAGAAAGCACCGTTTGCATTTATATTACTACTTTTTTAAATCTTGTTTTTATTTTAAATTTAAAATTCAAATATTTCTAAAATTAATATAATAGCAAAATTAACAAATTAGTTAAAAATCAAGATACTTAAGTCTACACCAAAATTTGAGATAAAAGTTTAAAGTACACAGCAAAAATATATAGATAAAATAGGTTAGATAAAGACTAGGCAGGTGTTAACTTTTACAGTTTGTAAACTTAGCTAGGCTGCCACTAAGTTAAAACTCTGATAATACTCGTTTTAGTTGCTTCAAATATGAAAAATAGTCTCCAATATAGTTTTCACTTACAAGAAATAGTTGCCAAAATAGTTTTCCTCCTTTAACATATTTTTACAGCGTTTATGCTTTAATAACATAACATACTCCAATGTTAAGTTCTTTAAGATACTTACATTATTTATATGCATATATTCAATTTTACACGAGAAAACTTAAGAGCATTCACATTTTTTTAGTATATTTAACTATAAAAAATAACTTTACTGGAAAAGACTTAAGTAGCTATTTTTATAATTGATTACAGTCAACTCTAGAGAGACTGAAATTAAAGTTACAACAGAATATAAAAATTGATGGTTAATAAGAAACTCTGTCAAAAACTTTTTTCTTCTTCAAGATGAATTTCTATCTTTAAGAAAGAATAGGCCAGAAACATGCCTTATTTTTATTCTTTCTAATTTTTGAAATAAAAATAAATTTGAAATGAATGTTGAGCGTAGATGACAGAAAAGGTAAAACACTTCGAAGAAAGGTAGATGAACAAATATTTATTGCTAAAGAAAAAGGATAGATTCATTTTGAATGATGAATATAAAAATTTCTGTTATGGGAAGAAATAAGTTTATTATAATTTTCAGGTCTACAAATTTACTTAAGAATCGAAGAACTTCATACTAATAGAATTATATTTAGATAATTTAACAATGAATTAAATATTTGAACTTGCACAAAACCAGGTTCTTGTTAAACCTAATTGCAACCATAAGCATGTCCAGACATTTTTATAAAGGTGGGACACTAAAGTTATAAACGTTTTCACAACTCAGAAAGAAAAAAAAGAACAAGTGGGTCTAGAATTTTTTTTTTTAGTACAGTAAAAATAAATACAGTAAATTTCCACATCAAAAGCATTTCAAGAACAGGCAACATTTAACAGCTAATTTTTTTTTTAGGAGTGTGCAGAATTATGATTTTTATACATTTTAACTAATTTATTTCTGAAACATCCATTTTTTATATTATTCGATTACAAAAGGAAATATTCTACCTTGAGTATATAAATTGCTCTAATTATTATTTCATAGAAATTTTATGACACTTTCAAGACAATGAAAAAGATTAAATATATAAAAATTATAAGTTTATTTCAAATTAGGACATATTTTGCTTGGGAAACACACTCTGCAACCATTTAACTTCTTTTGATTCAACTTCTGAATTAAAAACATCTGCAAACTTATGATTTACCTAAGAAAGAGTTGTGCTAATACATCGGCAAAAATGCCATTTGAAAAAGAAAGTAGAAACATGTTTTATACCTAGATATTAATAGAGCTATAATTACAACTGAAATAACAATTTTCTTTCCAATATAATCATAATAGTTTGCAATGGAACTAAGCATATATTTTCTCAAATTTGAAATTTTTTTTTAAAGAATTCATATAATTTTATTTTAATTATATCATGGCATGCTGCCTAAGAAACAAAATATTGCCCACAGTGTTCTTTATTTTTACAACTGTCTTTACCCATAATTTAGATAAAATGTTTTTCTCTAATTTTTTTTTTAATATGATAATTTAGAATTATTTTCAATTTTATAATTATATACAATGAGACCTTTAAATAGGGCGATATTTCACTTTTAACAGAAATGCATTTTAAAAAAGTGAGCTCTTAAGAAGTTTTTTTTTCTTCCTTCATACATTAAAATATAAAACTTAAAATTAAGAAAAAAAAACGATCACTTTAAAAGTCAAAATCTAGACTAGTATATTCAGAGATAGGGGTGATCTCTTAGGATGGATATTACTATTAGGATGGAAAGTCCTAATTAGTAACCTACAGCCTCTTACCCTGCTACAGGAGCCCCTCTGTATCTATGCCCTGTTAGAAAACTGCTTTTATCAACAACTACAACAAACCGACATAATTGGACAGTGGCTTTTTTAAGCAGACTATTATTTAATCAACTATTTATAAATTGCTTTATTTGCAAAGCAAAAAAAAAAAAAAAGCAAAGATGATAGTCTTTATCATAGCGTGGGAATGAAAAACTAAAAAGCAGGAACTCTCATTTTTGTAGCTAAATAAAAGTAGTTTTTGTCAAAAACAGTTGCCAGTAGTAGCCCTAAACTGAGGAACAATTGGCTCCGCGTTTTAAACAAGGTAACAGTTTTTTTAGATTGAAAATTTAATAGAAATAATCATTTTCTGGAATGTTTAAAAGTTAAAATTACCCAGGAAGATACCTGGTCAATATTTAGGCTTAAGAAGTAAAATGCGTTAATTTAATGCAGATAAATATTATAGATTTTTTATCATTTAAAAGAAATAGCTCTATATATTCATCATATATCCTTATTCATAACTAAAATAATAAAAATTAAGAAAAAAAAGTTGAGGATATTAAGCCTTTTTAAATATTTAAGAATTTTTTAATTTTATAGTAATTACCCTGTTAAAATTCAATTATACTAGAATGGTAACTAGAGCACCTTAAACTGCAATTTATTTTTAAAATTGGGGCATTTGTTGAGAAGAGAAGAGGTATTTAAAAGTAGTGTATAACCCTGGAACAAATGTAATTTTCATATGATCCAATTAACTTAGAAATAAAAGAAATGCGAAAAGTTCTTAATAATTTTATTTATTCAACCATGACAGCACATTTAATTACAAGTCTCAATTGAAATTCGAATAAAGCTAACTAACAGGATAATGATTATAGACAGTTGTGAGTTGAATCATTCATATAATACAAAGCATGTACTCCACATGAGGAACAAGGCATTTTCAAATATTTATTACACAAGTAAAACAGACACATAACACATCTTTTCTTCACATCATTCATAAATATATATCGATATAATAAATGATCACTTTTTAATTTGCTAATTCTGTAATATGATTGGGTTTTTCTCCTCTTTCATATCTGGCCCACATAGCATAAAATAGTCTTTCTAAGTTAGTTGCATAGGTTTTAACATTGAATAGAGGACTTTCTGTTCTTGCCGACCAAACTTTGGCTCTGATAGCTTTCAAGCTATAAGGAATTAAAATTGTCAATACACCATTTTGTCATGATTATACACATAATATACTATGAAGTACATTTTAAAATAAAAGAAAAAAAATTACTTAAATGATTCATATAATAAACTAATTTTAAAGTAACCCAACTTGGTCAAAGTTCGTTTCGGGAAGAAATTAAACCCTAAATAAATAAAGTGACACAAAATAAAATACTAAAAAAATACGAAGTTAACCAGCTGATAAATTAAGACAGTAAAACTGACTCTATAATGGTTATGTAAGAAATCAGACAGTAGATCAGCAGACATTATACTTAAATACTATTACATCCTTACAAGTTAAGGATGTGCAAGTAAGTCTGCAAATTATTTTTTCACGAAACTTTTCATTGGGGAAAATTTTAATTGATTTAATAAAGAATGACCTTAAATTGTATTTTTTACTATACACTATTAGAAATAGTTTTTAAATTAATTTGTTAAGTTTTAAAACTTGTTATTTGAAGAATTGAAACTAATCGCTATACTGAACCACGAGCTATGTAAAATTTTTCTTGTTTTAATTACATTCATGCAAGTGAATTCCATTGTTCTGTTTTAAAAAATTGTGATTTTTAAAAAAAAAAAAAAATTTGTTTTAATTTTGTTTGCTTTTCTACTTTAACTAAAGCTTCTTTATTTTTATCTACGTTCTTATCCGTGTGGCTGAATTTTTTTAAGCTATCTGCAACAAAACTAATATCTTTCTGCAAAATACTTTTAATAATAACAAACATATATGTTACTAACTTAAAATAACAACGCTGTGTTTACAATTTTTTTTTTAATTCTAATATTATGGGTGATATTCTCGCAGTTTATTGGGATGCACTAATTATTTCCCTCTTAGTATTTTGTAAAAAATTATCACAATAAAAAAATAATTAAAAATCATGAAATCTGTATAGTAGTAATTGCTGAAAAAAAGATCGATGACGAAATCAAGTGACTCGGACTCCTCAAAAAGGGGTTACTCTAATACATGTTTTGTTCGAGATTAGGTTCTTGCAATAAATATAAAAAAAAAAATAATAATAATAAAAAAAAAAAGATTTAAAAATTAAGGAGAAATAGCAATAACTGCCAAACATTCGATAGAATTATTGCCTTAAAAAGTAAATACTCATATGTACGATTCAAATTTTCTAAATTTCATTTTAAAATCCATGTGAAAATTAATATCAATAATTGCTGAAAATACAATTGAAGTATTACATTGAATAAGATACTATTAGCATAAATTAAGCGTGTCAAAAAGTGATTAAATACACTAATAAAATATTATGTGTAAATTTCTGTAGAAAAGAGTAATTTTCTTTAACTTTTCAAAAGAAAGATCTTTCTGCAAGAACTCTAACGTTCTGGGACAGTGTCGCTGTGATTCTGCCACGTTTTTTAAAAAGCGTTTCAAATGAACATAATTTTTTTATGGCCACTTCTCTAAAATTATGGCAATGTGAAAAAGCTAAATTAATATTTTTAACGTTAAATCTTTCATTTAAAAATCAAGAACGTTTTTGATTTGGTCACAAATAAGCCCTTTCTTTTTCAAAAAACTTATGTTTTTATGCATCGCCATAGTAGGCCAAACAGCCCAATGTCTTCCTCTGAAGATTTCGCTTTAAAGACTTCCGATTTATCTTTGATCTCCAATTCTTTTAATTAATTGCAAGAAAATCTGACTCCACTGAGTAAGCCCATCTTAACCGAGGCCATACTTGCTTTCTTGTTCCAGTGGGTCTAAAAAGCAATATCTTTTTGTTTTAAATATTTCTCATTATCTTTATTATAAACATTTCCAGGGCGCGTAGCGTTTGTAAAAAGTACTTAAAGGTGCTTTTTTGGGGATTTCGTTTTTAAAACCTTTTAAAGGGGCATTTTTCAGCTGGCATTTTTAAAAAGTGCTTTTTTTTCCCGAATAAATTCTCCCCCCCCCCTTCAGTGATATCTGGTGGATCCCATGCATTTCACGAAAAATGGGGTGTTTGCTACGTAATCATTCACGCGTACTTCATGTTGTACCCACGTTATGACTTGCGCATGCACGCACACTTGAAACCGAAACCCGAGTGCTCCAATTCGGATGGAGAATATCAGATCCTTATGAAATGTTTTTCTTTTTAATTTATTTTAATTTTATTATTGTTTATTTAATTTTACTTCTAACACTTTTTTGACGTAGGGGGTACGGGCACTTTTGTTCTGAGTTCAGGGTCAAGTTGAATTCACTCGATGATGTGGGAAAGTAATGATTGCTTCGATTTACGCCTGTTTCTTTTTGGGGTTTTTTTTTAACGCTAAAACTGTTTATAAAAAGTTTTTGTTTTTCAATGATATCACTGATTGAATATTAATTTTTTGAGTGCTTGAAAACTTTTTTAAAATGTGCTTATTTTTGATTCAAAGATTTGGCTAAGCACCCTGATTTCTACTAAAGTTTTTTCCTTTTACCCTCTACCAATAATACAATCATTTTATGATTTTTTTTTGAATAGTATATTCAAAAACATTTTTAAAAGTAAACTAAAATTATTTTTAAAAAAATAAGCTTATGACAAAATCTATCTATATATATTAGAAACTGCTTCATGTATGTTAAAAAAGGACTTACTAATCTTTATCAGTTCCTAGTCGAACTGCAATATCTTCATATTCCTGGCGAGAGTGGGCAATAAGCTCAGGTACACCTAAGCATGTAAGTTGAGAGGATGCAACCCTGGAAGCAAGAGTTTCACCGGCAAGTGTAACCATGGGAGTACCAGCCCACAGAACATCCATACCAGTTGTATGTCCATTACACAAAGGAGTGTCTAAACAAAGATCTGCAAGCTGCCCACGACGGACATGCTCTTCTTTTGCAGCCACATTTGAGAATATAATTTTATTTTGGGGCAAACCAAGCTGTGTAGCAGAAGCAATAATATTTTGCTCACCAACTGCAGGAAATCTTAAGAGCCACAGCACACTATTAGGCACTCTCTTCAATATCTAAAATGGAAATAAATAAATTTTAATAAAGTATGCTAATATTATGGATTTATAATATAATGGACTTTTTTGAAACTGTTATAAGAGAAAAAAATATTAGGCTCAATTTAAAACCCAATTACTTTAACACTTTAATTAATGGATCATGGAATGATATAGTTAATATATTCATAAAAAAATGCCCTTTTAAATTAAATTTTGATTTTTAAGAAATAATGGTTAATCCCCATAAACTAATAAAATATTCATAAATAGGAACTATATATAGTATATTACTAATTTGGGACTTCACCATTCTATTATCAAAATTAAAAAAAATTTATATTTTTTTTCCAAAAAATTTACTCAGTTTACATCACTGCTACCTTAAAATGCTTAGGTAATAAAAATAGTAAACTAGTAAATAAAATAAAAAATATTTTTAATAAATCATTAAAACTACACTTTCAAAAAAAATCTTTAAAGGTCAAAATTATAACATATTACAGGGATATTTTAGCAACTTTTATGTGTAAAATTTTCTTCACACCTGCACTAAGAATTGGTCCCCAATCTAGGGTTCCTTGATGCTAGTCTTTTGAAAATAATTCATTAGTAAGTTATTTTTAGGAATAATTTAATTACAATTTTTATAAGTAGATATATATTCATCTAAAAAATTTACAAAAAATTATTCAACTTAAAAGTGATTTAAGATTCAAAACTATAAAGGAACCTGATTATTTTAGATTGATATTATTATTGATATATCTGTATTAGTCCTAGCAGGGAAGTTAGGTTTTTGAGAGCATATATTTAGGCACAATATTTTTAAACCATTACTTACATTCACCCATACTTGTAAAGTAGCTGGGTCAATTTTATAAAGTTGATTAAAATTACAGTATACTATTGCATCTTCAGGTAGACCATACTGTTGTCGTGAGGTTACTAAAATGCTCTTGGGTGCTTCTTCACCAGTTGCAGCTTTGTTATTGATCTAAAATGAAAAATATTTGGTTAATTTAAATGTTATTGTTTTAATGAATTGGTATAAATTCCATAGCTAGTGATGGTCATTTAAATTAGAAACAAAATTTTTTAAAAACGCATTTTAAATGACTTAGGAGACTTTCCTTACGAATTCAAATTTTTTATGAGAATAGGCAATTAAAAAAAGTATATAATAATGGGTATTTCAAAAGCAACACTCAAGTGAAGAGTAAATGAAAGAAGAAAAAAAATAATATCCTTTGCACAATTTCTGTAGGTAACTAAATATAAATGAAATCCATAATAAATTTATATTTATAAAAAATAGTAACGGTATTTGAAGAAAACGTAAGTGATAATTTTCATTCATATATAAATAATAACTCCTTAGAAAATTAAAACTTTTTTAATGTTATTTTAAATATGACAAAAATAAAAAGTTGCTACCAATTTTTGAAACGGATATTGATGTTATTTGCTTTGATTTAATTAAACTAGAATTAAAATGATTAAGATGTCCTTTTTTTTATTTATTCTATAAGTGTATTCAACATTCATTATGCAAAATAAATCATAAAGGAATAATCAAGTCACATAAAATTTACATAATAGGTATTCATTTCATGACTAAACATCTTTATTTAAATATTGATGTCAGATGGATTATTTTTCTCAGAAAAGAAAAATGGTTGAATAACTAGCCCATATCTACCTTCAGGAGGAACAAAATATGACTACCACTGTTTATTTACAGTTGTAACATATATATAGCACTGAATTTTTTTTTATCCAAAAAAAAAAAAGTAAATAGTTATGGACTAGGACTTTCTGCTAAAAAAAAGAAAAATCAAGCAAACTGGTTTTATTATCAGTATTTTCATTTTTTGGGGGGATGAAAACAGCATTGAATTTATATGATGAAAATTTTGATCCTTATTTTTATTATTAGACAGAAAACTTTCTTTTTTTAAATGTGTATTTTATGGATAAAGTTACCTGATTGGTAGCAAGACCATTTTGAACAACAATGCCATTCACAGAAGTTTGAACTTGGCCAGTGCTAATCATGTTCTGAACTGGTATGGTAGGTAATTCAATAACTGTTTTCACAACTTCAAACTTTTCTATCTTTGCTTCCTCTTTTTCAGATGCCATGGTGGTGGTAACAGCAACTTCCCGAATTTTCTAAAATGATTTACAGATATAAACTAACAGAGCCATCAAAATATGTTCACATGAATCGATAAGATGAAACATCCCAAATGAATCGAGTATTACATTCATTACGTAATAAAAAATACCCAAATTAAGAAACACATAAATCAGTTAAATTGATAATTAAAATTTAAAAATTAGCAATTTTCAATTATTGAAATGCTTGGCAAGATACTTAAAAAACGCAAGTTATAAAGTAACTTAATGTTTTAACAAAATTTAGAACATAGCTTTTACCCAAAGTTTTTATTCCAATTCCTTCCTTTCTTGGAAAATCAAATTCTTTCTGATATTCTAATATATTGTTAATTTTTAAATAGATTTACTCAGATGGAAAATTAAAAATAACATTTTACGTAAATCAAGTAATTTTCTTTTGTTGAAGGCAACCGTTCCTCATTTTTAAAGTAAATTACCCATTAACAAATTTATAAAAATTATTTCAAAAAAAAAAAAAAAAAAAAAAAAAAAAAAGAAAAATTTCAGTAGAGTTTAATGATGTAAGAAATGAATTGATATATAGGTCTTTTTTCTTAAAAAATTCAAAAACAACATTTTAAAATTGAAAGTGAATCTAAATAAGCAATTCTTGACTTGCAGAAACACTTGCCCAAAAAACTTATCAACTGTAATGAATTAAAAACAAATCAGTTCAACCTTATACCTTCTTTGATGTTTCGATAGGCTTCAAAATTTTGCTTATATAAGATGTTTTAAAAGAATTTAAGTTAAACTTACTTTTACTTCAGCCTTCTCAATGATTGGGGAGAGGTCGGTTGCATTGACAATGCTGACATTGTCAGGAACATCTTTATTTCCTGTTAAACTTTTATCATCAATGATAGCTCGTTCGATTAAATGAGGAAACATTTGTTTGTGGTCTCCAACAAAGAATGTATCAGGCATAAAAGATAATTTTTCAGAATATTGAAGAGCCAGACCAAGAGGTGATGTAATTTTGTCAGTGATAATGTAGTCCATAAATGGAGCTCCACTTGTTCCAGGATAACCAAGCCACATCACCTGTAAGAGGAAGAATATATTTAGAAAAAGTATTCAGAAAATATTTACTTGCCTTAAAATCAAATTAGTAACAAAGCTGCCTTGTATACATTGAACAAGGAAGAGATACTGAATATTAGTATATTAAATCTGAAAACAGCTTTTTAAACAATAAATTTGTAATTGTTAGACATGTTTGATATATTTGAAAAGCTTGGGTCCACATTTGAAATTGATCAGGGGAGCATTTTTGGTAAATACCATTATTTTTATGTGTCATGTATTCAATATTAAATTTTATGTTGTGTGATTGGATTGAATGTAGGGTTTAGTGGCGCAAGGTCCAGATGAGGACATGCTGCGCCAAACAATACGGTAAATTATGTTGCGTGAATCAATAAATGAAGGAATTAATAAATTTTGTGTGAACCAGGAAACAAAATGCAGAAACAGTTTGAAATATGAACGTTATCCCAAGATATGTTGCTTTAGCTGCATTGTCAAGCCCTTTAGTAATAAAAAGCCAGCTATTGTTAACTTACGTAATACAGTATCATATTACTTGTATTTTGTTAAACTGTTTCTATGTTTCAAAAAGGATGACAATTTTCTTTCAACTTGTCAGCTGTAAGAACATTCACTTACAAAACTGTGTACTGGATGAATATAGCATAATTTAAATTTTTGGAAAAAAGTATCATTAATAAAAAAAAAACAAAAAAAAAAAACAAGTTTTATAAAAAAAAAAAAAAAACTTAATTACAAAAAAACAAAAGCAGTACATATTTACATTAACATTTTTCTCGAATTGTACAAAATTTTTGACTTCTACTTGCTCCATCCCCACTGTAACATGAATTATGGCTATTTTAATATTACTATTTAAATATTTAATATAAATATTTAAAAAAAAGTGTAGGTCAATATTCTTACTATTATAAATTTGCATATTTCTTTCCTTAATCACCTATTCAATTATTTCTGAACTTTTTTTTGTTTTGCTCTATGATTAAAAAAAATAATAAATTTTTTTTTAAAGTACCTGAATTGGAGCCGGTCTTAAGGCAAATATTTCATTTCTTGCTCCTTTTGTATAACCATTCATATTAACCAAAATATGTATACCATCATTAAAAATGTGATCTGCAGCTTTGCCATTACAAGGAATCTGTAAAAAAATATTTATTTAACATCACACGTGCATGCTATCAAATTCTGACAAAATATTTATATTAGCTAATATTTCTGATAAAAAAAATTACAAAATCACCTGCGATAAATCAATGAAATGATGAGCTTCTTGAGCAATTTTAGAACGGAATGTTGTTCCATCATCTGGGCTCAAAGCATAGCAATATATCTAAATAATAAAAACAAACACAAGTTAGACATTGCTATACTACTGTCTGCGTATGTTCTTTTAAAGTTATTAAAATTAAGCACATATATATGGTACATAATTATGAACTAATCTTTAATGTATAAACAGTGATAATCCTCCTTTGAAAACCCGGTATTGTCAGCCAAAAGTTATAATAAATTTTCTCAAAAATTCATTTTAACACTCATTTCTAAGCTAGCGTTGAATTTTGCTGATACTTATACTCCTTTATTTGTCACACTTAAACTTATTCATTTCACAAATAAATACATCTTTTCAATCTGTACCTAAAATTGGAAGCCAGTTATTGGGTAAACTATAATTTATTGCTAAAAGAAATGCAAACCTTTTTAAATGCATCAATACTTAACAATCTAAATAAAATAATCTAAAAAAATTATAAGTGCTGAAAGCTTATATTTTTATTTATTTGAATTTTTATTAATAGTACCCTAAATTAATTATTCGCTAATTATGTCTCACTTATTAAACTTTTATTCTTCTTCTCAAATAGGTTGCTTTTAAAAAATTAATAATAGCAGAGCTGTCAGCTTTCTACTCTTTTTGTGAAAATATCATCCAGTGGTAACACTTTATAACCCTTAAATTTTAATTCATTATTCAAAATCACAATTTGTTCACATCATAACCATAAGCAATGTCAATCATAAATTATTAAGCACTGGAGGCAGTAATACGATATTGCACACAACTTTAGTTATAAGCAAATGCTATTTCAAACTCTAATTATTTATAGAAAAATAAAATGCAAAATTTCAATATAAGATTTTTTGCATATGCTAAAACTTACCTCTACTTTATCTAGATTATGCATACCAGGTACACTCTGCATTAAGTGTGAAGTAGGATGATTGCCAAAATCAGAACTTACATAACCAACTTTTAAAATTTTTCCTTTCAGTTCTTTTGGATATTGGTATGGAGGTTTATGCAAAACTTGAATCTGGAAAGACAAAATGGAGGAGAAAATTAAAATTTAGAATAACATCACTATATATGAAATTTTTTTTGCAGAAATAAACAAGTGATACCTTTTCAAGGCACAGATTTGCATGTCTGGCAGCAATGGCTTTTCTAAACTCATGTGTTAAAGGATATAACATGCTATGATGAGGATGTACAGATGGCAATCTATTTTTCTCCAGTTGGTCAGCAACAATTGAAACTAATTTTTTCATGCGTGCTTCGTAGTCAGTCCAGTCACAAACAATCTGGTAAATTGAACATAATTTTAGTTAAGAGAAAAAAATAAGTAATAGCTGCTTCACATAATAGTACATCAAATTATTTATCTGATTTTTTTTTTTTTTAAATTTGACAAGATGTTTTCTAAATTATTCCTTTCAAGTAAAATTTTGTCCAATTTTTTTAAGTATTTGCAGGTTTTACAGCTTTATACAAAGTTTATTAATAGTTTAAATGAAGCCTAGAGCTGTATAAAAATATGGTATGCAAAAATATAGACTTGCTGAACCTTGCCAGATTCGATTTTACAATCATAAACATAGGTAGATGGATCAAATATAAGTGACTATTTTTTAATACTAGCAGACTGTTTTCTTTCTCATTGACATGGCAACAACAGAACTTTATCTAGAGCCTAAATAATTCTTTGGTAGTGCTCAATTCTTTGTAAGTTGTGAGTGAACGTAATGCCTTGAATGCTGCTGCACAACACATACTAATTAAATTTTTAACCAGAGAAAATGTCAAACCTATTGAAATTTAGCGCAGATTATGGCATAGTTCAGCAATGATATCCAGTTGGACTTAGATTTGTAAATAGCAAAAGCTATTTAAACAAGGATGAAGCGAAGTTGAAAACTTATTAATGCTCTTCAACTAAGAACGAATCTTATGACGGACAAATGTGACAAAATTCGTGAACTTATTTATAATTACTAGCTAAGTGAAGTTCTAGAAACTAGGGCTATAACAATGATAAACTATGGAAGTATTCTAAGCATTATTCATGACAATTTAAAAATATCCCAGCGAGGTGGGTGCCTAGAATTTTTAGAAGTCACATTTGCTGGAATGCATACTTTAATACTAATAGTTTTCATTAAGAAATACAAATGGTAACTTATTGAAAATAAGTTTTAGTTAACATTTATAATTCAATTACATTCCTTCATAGGAATATGATAATTTCATTTGTTAAGTTATGCAAAAGCTGATTTTTAATTTATGAATTCTTTCATATACGAGTAACATACTATTTCAGTTTTCAGTGACATTACTTGCTTTATCCTATCTTCAGCAAAGTATTACTTTAAATTATCAAATCAGCATTATGAATTAGTACATATCAGAAATATGTCTTATAACCAAGTAATCTTTTAAAAAGATTACTTAACTTTGATCTTTAAGCACAATTAATAGACAATTTTAATCCTTTGTTGAATAATTACATTTTAATCATAAAATATGAATTTTTGAATGGGAAATTCAAGTTCTTAAATGGGAAATTCAAGTTCTTTTAAATTGGAACCTGTTTGTAGTTAAAAAGGACCTGGAAATTTGGATTTCCAACGGAACTTAATTTTCAATGTCTAGCACAATTAGTGTTGAATAGATATAATTTATTTGCATACAATGTAACACAATCTATTTCAAAGAAAAAAATATATAAAAATTGACTAAAGATTTTGACCAACAAGTGTAAATAATAAAATCTGTGCAAGGAATAAATTAGCTTACTTGCAAACAGTGAGCAAGGTTACAATAAGCGTCAGGGAAATCAGGTTTTAACTTCAGTGCAGTTCTATAGGATTGTATAGCTTCAGGAATGTTGCCAGAATCCTGAAATATTAAGAATATGTAGAGTTACCTAGCTAACATTGTGATTTCCTAATTAGATTAAATTATTTTCAGCCTTTAAGCTTACAAATAGCAACAGCTTATTTCGATTCAAATATATACCACTTATTTCATTAAACATATTAAAACAATACATAATTTTTTTTTTTGTTGAAGAGTTTAAGCACAGATTAATTCAGAAAAACAATACATTGTTATATAAAAACATAGTAAATAGTGAACATGTTTGAAAAAAATTAACATATTGGACTTGATTTTAAGTGAAATAAAAACTCATCATTGAATTTCAAAATAATATATTTAAGGAGCATAAATAATACTCAAAACAATCAGATACAGAGCTAGTGGATAAATTTTCAAACTAAGAAAGTCAGAACAAAATATCAAATCACAGTCAAATATTTTCTCTATACCTATTAATGAAAGAAAAAAAAATGGCAGATTTTACAAAGGTAGAAAATGAAATACAAAACCTTTGAAAAGTAAGTAACATTTGAAAGCGTTTTTGTTAAAATTGAAACATTACAGTTGAATTGTGAAGATTTGTCACTCTTGAATAATGTTCAAAATAGGGTTTTTGGAGTGATATACATATTGAGGATTTAGATTTTTAAAATTATATAAGCTTCAATATTAAATAATAAAAAAGCTGAATATTATTGATATAAACAGCAAACGCAAACAAAAAACTAGAAAGAAAGAAATTACACAGATAATAATTTTTTTTTATCATGGAAATAAATCTAATCTTAAGTTTAATGGACATGACAAAAGGGGTGGTTGGAGACCAAAAAGAGGGGAAATTATTTTGTAAAAAGACATTTAAAAATATTAAATAAAACAAGCAAATTTTTTCACTATTTTGTACAATACATGAAACTTTCTTTGTCACCTTTTAAATTAGTTGTGAAGAATTTTTGCTTTGAATGAGAATTGATTTCTAATTTATGTTATATCAAGTGCGGAATTAATGTGAACACAAAAAAAAAAGTTTTATAGGTTTTTGGAACTTTACCTCCAAACATAAGTTTATAAACGAGATTTGCCTTCCACGGAGAAAAATATTGCTTTAACGAATCACAATTGGAACAAAGTTTTGCTTCTTCTACCATTATAAACATGTTTCTAAGCAACCGTGATTTTAACGAATGGATCAAGCAGAATTTGGCCTTCAATCCCTTTCTTGTAGTTGTTGGGCTCTATAAAACATAATCAATAAAATTTCCAATTTACTTACTTTATGAATTGATGCTAAGTTACTGTGTGCGTCTGCAAAAGCCGGATTTATCTGAATAGCTCGTGAATAACACTGCAAAGCTCCTTGAATGTCACCCATTTCTTTCAGAGTGTTACCCATGTTTGAGTAAGCATCAGCAAAAGTTGGAGAAATCCTGACATAAAAATATATGAGGTTAATTGAATGTCCCTTTTAATTAACAAGATAATCATAAATAGTTCTTAAAAATAATTTACATAAAAGATAAAAATAATTTAAAATTAAAACTACAGAAGATTAATTTAGCTCTAAAAATGATTCTAATAGGAAAGGCAAAATGATGAATTCAAATGTATGGTACTAATAACTAGCAAGATTAATAATTTAATGTAAAAAGTTTTCAGCATCCAATATTAATTTCTAGCGGGTTGATTAAGAAAATTTAGTGACTGGTCAAGTAACAAAAATTTTACACGTAAAAAAAAAAAAAAAAAAAAAAAAACAAAAAAAAAAGTGAATTGAATGTTTATTTTGAGCATGGATTTTTTATACTAAAATTAATAACCATATTTTATACATTCGACAATTTGAATTAGTTAGTTACCTAAATAATCTTTAGTGATAAATAATTTTTATTTAAGTCTAATTTGCTGTTTTAACAATGTATATCTTTTATAAATATTTATCTATACTTTAAAAATTATAACCTTTTCAAGTAACCAATTTTAATATGAAAAGCTTTCTACACTTGAGAAAATAACGTACAAAAATATACTCCAAAAATTGAAAAATAAATTTAATGCATTTACAGCCATGAAAAATAGTAAAAAAAACAAGAAGGTAATAGCAAAATCACTCTTATTCAAGGGTATGCCGATGAACAACAGAAAAAAATCATTACCTAATTGCTTCTTTGTAATGCATAAGGGCTTCATTTAATTTTCCTTGTTGCTGAAGAACACTAGCCAAATTTGAATGAGCAGCTGCAAACTCTGGAAATACCTAAAAAACAACAAGAATTTTTAAAAATGCAATTCAGGCTAAATATGCATATAAGTAATTATACAACATCATATATATTTTACCTCTAATGCTTTCAGGTACAATCGTGTAGCCTCCTCAATGAAACCTTGCTCACGTTTGATGTTTGCCAAGTTGTTTAGGGAATCTGCATGAGTAGGACACAGCCTTAGTGCAGTGTTGTAACAGTCTTCTGCTTCAGAAACTAGGCCTTTCTCTTTTAAAGCATTAGCCAAATTACAGTAAGCATCAGGGAAATTAGGCTGCAACTCAATAGCCCGTCGATAAGTATCTATTGCTAAGTCGATTAAGCTAAAACATAAAATGTATAGACATAATTATCAGGGTTCGTTGAGATATATCAATGGATATATATCATGATATATATCCGATATTTATTTTGAAATAAATATCATGATATTTTCGATACTTTCAGCGAAGTTTCTAAAATATCCCCCACGTTATTTCAAGATTTCTTTTAATCACTACACAAACTCATGCTACCATTCACACTATCTTTACTTCCTACAAAAATCTTGTTTTAGATTGCACCTGCTCCCACTTATCCCCTACCTACCTAGAAAAATGCTAGTAATGTGAAAAAATGAGAGAAGAGCTAGATAAAACTGAGAATTATGATATTATATATTATGGTTGTTCCACTCATATCTTAAATCTTTTAGCCAAAGATATAAATTTTCCTGATGTTACAAAAAATGTTATTAAAGTGATAAAATATTTTAAGTACTCTCATTTGCCAAATGCTTGGTATAGAAAAATTGGAGGGAAAATGCTAGTTGTTCCTCAGGCAGTCAGGTGGAACACGATGTTCGATTCTTTAAAGACCTTTTTAGAAAACAGAGGAAAATTGGTGCAAGTTTGCCAAGACAACAAACTTAAAATTGATAAAAACATCTTCAATTTAGTAAATGATGTAAATTTAATGGTAAATTGCTCTGATTATATAAGCATTTTAGAACCGATTGCAAATGCTTTAGATGCAGTTCAAGCAAATAAATGCACGATAGCACAATGTGTTGAAATTTGGTGCCAACTAAAGGAGAAATTAGAAGCATGTGGAGAGAAAAAAAAACGTGATGAAAAAGTTCTCAGAAAGAGAAGTAATGGCTTTAACCCCTGCTCATTTAGCTGCTAATATGTTGGACCACAGATATTGTGGAAAAAAAACTAAATGACGAGCAAACGCAAAGAGCTTTTAATTTCCTACGCTCTGTTGACAAAGATATTTTACCTATGGCTATGAATTTTTTAGCCAAAAAGAGCCCTTTTCCAGGCTTCAGTTCGAAGATGACTTTCTCAATGTGGAACCCACAGTTTGGTGGGAAACTATCAAGTTAGAGGAACCATTAATAGTCAGAATAACAAATCTTCTTGAACAACTATTAACTGCCTCTCCTTCTACAGCTGGGTTAGAGAATATATTCTTTAGCTTTGGATTTATTCAGTCCAAGTTGCGGAATAGATTAGGGACTGAAAAGGCAGAAAAACTTACTTTTATGTTCAAATATTTTAACAAGAAATAAAGAAAAAATGTGTTTTAAAAACTTAGAAAAAGTAAAATAAAAATGTCCTGTATTTTGGTGATTGCAAAAGATTGTTTCAGAGAACCATCTTTATTTAAAAAAAAAATTTATGCTTTATTTTATAAAAATTATAAATTTATTAATTACAATCAACATTAGTAATTTAGAATTTATATAAAATGAATTATTTTATGTTTTAAATTTGTATATAATGTCTGAAAAACAATTCCTAACAATAAAGTTAATTTATATTAAAGATACTAAATATAAAACAAAAATTTGAACACATATCAAAATATCGGATATATATCAAAATATCGGATATCTTTGATATTTTCAAAAATATCATGATATTTACGATCCCTGATAATTATATCACAAATACAAAAAAGAATTAATTAGCTATTTTAACTATTCATACCCTTGTTCATAATAAACACAGGCTAAGTTTCCATGGACAACTGCATTACTAGGATTTAAATTCAGTGCTCTGAGGTAAGCTGCTACAGCTCTAAAAAAAGATAAAATTCAGATTTATTTTACTGAAAGAACTATAAGCATATTTAAACAACAAAATGAAATTTGAATACAAAGTTACCTACCTATCAAATATTCTTGCTTCTTTTAAAACATTTCCTAAATTAATGTAAGCATCTAAAAAGTTTGGATCCAACGCAACAGCCTGAAAAAAGGAGGGGGGGGGGGTTATAAGATTAAAGTACATTTAACTCAACATAATTAAGCCATTGAGTCATTTCTTTTTACATTTGTGTCAGCTGGTCGAAAATATTTTTCATTGAATAAACAGACATAAAAAAGGTATGAAAACATGCAACTTAATAAGCAAAATTAAAGTCGTGAAAGAAAATATCTGCGAATTCAGGCAGGAAAAAAGTTAATTACACTTTAATAAAAATTTTAAAACATAAATATCATTTCCATGAAGTAATAGTACGAGACTGATAGGAAAAAAAAAACACTTTTTGCTTTTATCAGTAAGCTATGTAGATAAAATTAAAATTTTTAGTTTTTGCAAACATCCTAAAGTTATTTGCCACTTAAAATTTTGCAAAGCTACTAATCTTTACTTAGTCAGATAATACCTGATCTTGTTCCTCATTACCTTGGAATTCTTTACATTAATCCTTGAAAACTTATATTTTATGAATTTTAATTAGCTATATAAATAACTTTGTTTAATTAGCTAAATAAATTATAATTAACATTTATGATGGAAAGTTTCTGCCATTTTTGAAATAAGAGACAGTTACTTTCTGGCTCTCATAGCAAAGTTACTCGTATGTGATTCTCAGTGAGAATTTTTTTCTGTCTTCCAGACAGCAATTTCTAAAAAATTATAGATTAGTATTAAATAACATCTTTTAACTTTCCACCATTAATATTCCAGGATGACCTTAGTAGCCTAAAAAAATGACATATACTTTAGATATGAATCCATGATTGTTTTTCCCTAACAAAAATTTAAGTGAAAAGGGGACAATCTTAACTCGCAAACAAAACTCGCAAATGCAACAAAACTCGCATTTATCCAGCTATATATTTAATTTAGAAAAAAAAAACAAAAAAAAAAAACACTACGGCAAAAAAAAAGTGTCTTTTTTATTAATCATTTCAGTTTTTTTTTTAAACACAAGGTTTCCAAAGCTATTATTCAAATTACGGCATTGCCATGCAAATTAAAATTTTTCAAGGCTCAATGTAATAAACAGAATATTATTACACATAAAGTTTAATTTGTTGTAACAAATACAGATAATACGAAATTCTATATGTAGCTAAATTAAAATAAAATTACCTTCTCAAAATGATGAATAGCCAACCAAATTTCACCTTGAGCATTGAATACACATCCAAGATTACTCCAAGCAACAGCAAATGTAGGACAAGTTTCGATGGCTTTCAAATAACATGCCTTCATTTTCAATAAACAAAAAACAGTATTATTTAAAGTATTTGGCAGATCAAAATACTGATACTGCAGCCAGGACTCTGGAACCCTATCATATCGCAAGCGACCATCGCAGCGCTGTTTTCCAGACAGACTGAATAAAAGAATACTTTTTTTAAAGAATGGTGTAGAATTAATTATAAATTCATATTTAAACAAATGAGCCAAAAAGGATTATGAATTCCCAGTTGAATAAATGAGCAAGAAGAAATTAGAATTTTTTGTTATGACCTAAGCTTCTTGAGCACATACCATCCAAATCCTGATATTTTCACTCTGTCTGAAACGCAAGGGGCAAAAGCAGACCTGAAATGACGCGCAAATAAAATGATCGCAGCAAAAAGAACAGCAAATGCGTACACGCGCAGACTGCCACAAAGACACTGGCTGCAGAAAGTCCCTTCAACATGCACATACGTGATGTTAGTACATATAAAACAGCCTCCTAAAATTTCATTTAAAATTACAATCACTTACTGAGAATTTTAACTAGTCCACTTTTTTCCTACATCTAACATCTGCATTCCAATACTAAAAGTAGGAGTGGAACTGTGGAGAAAATCAAAAGATTTGATTTTTATTTATCGAATTTTATTCTCTGATAGTTAATGAAATATCAATAATAATTAACTTTCAATATTCTCCACATAATTAAAACCCATCAGAGCAAACTAAACATTTTATTATTACCACAATTTTGGAGATGATGACTGCAGATTGAGCTTCAATCCAGACGGCCCAGTCCAAGCGACGTGCAGCATACTCTCGAGTATATCTGCCTTCTCACGAATATGAAAAGACCTACTATTAGTGCTATTTCTTAAGGAAGAAAAAAGAAAATTGAATGTTAGAACTGTCTTGATATCCATATCACAGAAAACAGCTGTAATCAGCCTTCCTTAAACAACAAAAGAGTTTTAATAGAATAAAAAAATAAAACTGAAAGTAAAACAGAATAGTAGTAAATTAAAAAATCAGAGTTAAAAAAAAAGGTAAAAATAAGTATTAATACAAAAACTAGTCATAATTTTAAAAGGAAACATTAGTAGACAGCATGCAGAGAGGATTTAGAAATAAAGAAGTATTAAAAGTTTAAAAAAAAAAAAAAAGTTCAGAGAATTAAATCAGGAAGGCTGCTGAAAAATACTCACTTATAAATTTCTTTCACGAGTTATCAAAATGAAACAAACAAATTACACAGGAATACTTTTTCATAGGCAACAGTTATAACTCATATATAAAAGGCCAAGCTTCTAAAATTCACACAAAAAAAAGCATGCAGTCAAACATCATGCAAATTGCGCTAAGAAAAAGCACTTTAAATTAGGAAATTTGGCAACTATATTACAAAATTACTCCCTTTGACATACATTAGATCAGTACGCCCTCCCCAATTCTAAAACAAATAATTGGTATTTGATTTCACGAAAAGGACATTTAGTAATACAGAATATTTTCCTAAAGAAAGTGCTTTTGCTTTTCCAGGAATGTAGGGAAGCGCTTTAGCAGGTGCGTCTCCTGAAATATAGTGAAAAGCAGAAATGCAGCATTAAAGTTTTCGCATTATCTTCAAAAAAGCGCTTTATATTGACAGTGCATCCAGCTAACCTCCTGTAACTAATATTTACTACATAATTAGAAGTCAGCTGTAAGTAGATATATTAATTTAACCGCAAGTAAGAAGCTTGGCCTTTACAAAAACATTTATAAGAAATAGTCGCTCTTTATTAAATACATTTAAAATGGATAGGAAGATGAGATCAGAAAAGACTGAAATAGTATAACTAGACTGATAAGAGAGAGAAAAAAAAATTCAATTCAAGTAAGAAGTAAAAGTTTTATAACTAAAATCTTAATAGCATACTATAATAGTGCTAACAATTCAGTTTAAGTAATAAGAAAAAAAATTACTTTTTTGTGTTTATTTGAATTTCTAACTAATAAGAACAGGTCAGTTAAAAAAATGCAACAGCTCTCTTTTTTTTTTTTTTTTTTTTACCAGTTCAGAACTTTGCAAAGCTAGTAGAAATAGTAATAATATAATAATAATATAAAAAAATAAGGAAAATGGTTCAAATCTTTAACACCTATTAAATTTAAAGTATTAAAAAATATATATAAATTGATAGTTTCAAAGTAATATAAAATTGGAAGATTTAAGCCTTTTGTTAAATTTTATTTTTCTATTTTGCATTTCACATAAAACCTGGTTCTAACATTTATAAACATTTTTTAAAAACGATAAAAATCAAAAGTAGTTTTTATAATAAATCTTTATGAAGTAAAAACTCAATATAATATAACTATATTTAACATTCCGTATCTGAAAAATTGATAAATAAGAAAAATACAAATTAATTTTAAATTAAACCAAAAAAATTCTGTATTAAAAAAACACTTTCGAAACAATATAATATAAAAAATGTGTTAGAGCTGAGTCGAGAAAAGCTTATAGATGATATGGATTGGTAAATTCTTGTTACTTAAATAAGAATGTTTCCAGGTTCAACAAATTAAACTGTTTAAAATAAAACACCTAATGAATCTCTCCAGAAAGACAAAATAATAATTAGCACAATTACTTTTGAAAGTAGCAGAAATCAGTAACACAGAAATTAAAATTAAGAACACAGATATTACCTTTGAAACACAAGGAATATAAAATCAAGACAAAATAAGAGAAGTAGATCTTTACATGCACAGACAGATCAACATCTTGAGATGATTGCAAACATTTCATTAAACAGTAACATTAGCTGAATATTCTTTGAAATAGTCCCTGAAATTAACTTTCGATGTATGATCTACTAGATGAAAAAATATGTTTGTGATAGAAATCATTAAATACTAGTTTGATTTGCCATTTCCGGTTGAATGTAAAAATGAAGTTAAACTTATTTATACTTTAAAGCTATTACAAGTTGCCTATGAAAACAAATTCGACATAACATAATTGACATGATTTTTATACCTTGGCCTCATCTAGTCTTCCTAATGCTTTCAATAGATTACCTAAATCACTCCTGACACAATACAGGTCCTAAAAAAATAAAATAAATATAAGAATGGAGATTTAAGTGAAATACATAATTTGGTAAAAATTATGTTAAATGCAAAAAGAAATTTAAATTATACAGTCAAACCCCGCTATAGTGAACGAATAGTTAGGTCCCGTGCCTTGTTATACACGTATAATGTTATTTTTTGTGGATATAGTGAACCAAAAAGTGAGGAAGTTGGATATAATGAACTTTTTTCTGTTTTCGGCTGATTTTTCTCTCTCATTTTTTTGTAATAATTTTGAAATTTCTACTTCGAAATAAATACATATACCGATTTTTAAAACCATTGATAGAGGGTAATGTAGCGATAAGCATTTTTCCTTGTTTGTTTCTTTTATCTCATTTTCCCATCCCTAAACAAACCAAGCAGATGTTTCCAACCCAGGCAGATGATGCACCTGTAAGGTGTCAGTGGGATCAATATGCATTTTCTGTCAAAGGGAATGAGTAATTATTCATTATTGGTCAAAGGGTTAGACACTAATATGTGTTGATAAGGCCCTCATTTCAACTCCTTTTTGCTCTTAGTTCAGTTAAAAAAATCCTGCAAACAAGTGTCTCAAATTTAACTTTGGCAAGCAGTAAACGTAAAACGTTTTCTATTGATGATAAAATGGACATAATCAGAAAAATTTAAAATGGATGCAATCAAGCTGATATTTGCAGGGAATATAAACCAACCAAACCTGCAGTTTGTAACATATGGAAAAATAGGGAATTAATAATTTCTGCTCATAAAAAAAAATTTAGATAGCAGAAAAAAGTTGAGAAAAGCGGATCACAAGAATGTTGAAGAAGCATTACTGAAGTGATTCACCAATCGAAGAAGTCGCAACCTTCCAGTATCTAGACAAATGTCGACATTTTTGCTAAGAGATTTTATATTACTACTTTTATGTGCTCAGATGGAAGGTTAGACAGGTTTAAAAAACGGAATAACAGAAATTCAGAAAAAATTATCTGAGAGTCGGGAAGTATTTCCATATCTGAAGTTGAGGATTGCTCATCAGCTAAAGATTACTAATTTTTTTTTTTTGTGTATGCAAGACGAAGAGTAATGAAAAATAACACATTTTTTGTTACTACATAATATTTTTCAGTGATTTATTTGAATTATGTTTAATAAAAGGGAGCAGTTTGGGAACGATTAGTTAAATTGCCTGCCTAACGGATATAGTGAACTCCCAGTTATAGTGAACCAAAATTTCGGTCCCTGGAAGGTTCACTATAGCGGGTTTTGACTGTATAACATAAAAATAAATTTTAAAAAAAGGAAAAAACATCTACATTCCTCGACAATTAAACAAGCCAAACTTATTATCTCTTGTTTTACAGCAAATGGTTTTAACTATTTGAAATGCGTTCCACTCACTCTAGTTAACAGAATACACCCACACATATTACTTTTCTAATTGTTACTTACAGGATTATATTGGAGTGCAGATACATATGCCTGTACAGCTTGTTCCATATCCCCAGCAGCAACAAGAGCTGCAGCCAAGTTGATGTAGCCATCAATGAAGTCAGGTTTCAGCCTTACAGCATGTCGGTAATTCTCCAAAGCTTCTTGCAATTGTCCTCTTTCCTTGTACACATTTCCAAGGTTTGAATATGCTTCTGCGAGCATGGGATTTTGTTTTATAGCTAATGTACTAAAGTGAGCAGACCTATATATAAACAAATAAAAGAAAATGTCTAACATTTACAACACAATAATAGGATACAGAAAAAAAATTTGCATGACACATAAGTACAAAAAAAAATAATAATAATAATTATATGAAACTGCTTTAACACTAACTTACTCAGAACTTTTAAAATCCAAATAGTAAATTTTCATGAAAAATATAATCTAAAATTTATTTTTTATTATAAAATCAAAAAAAAAAAAATTTAAACTATTTTTACACAAATTGATTATACGTTCATAAAGATAACAAGAAATTATGTTTTTTAGGCAAAATCTGCAAATCTATCAGTACTTAATTTGAAAATATGAAATTTAACAGAAATAAATTATTATTGGCATATAAAAACTTTTTTTGAGAACTTTACCTACTAAACAAAAATTAAATTAAAAATTTTAATTTCCAAAAAAAAATATATTATTTAAAATCATTATTTAAAATCAACATCAGTAAAAATGAATAACATTCATACTTGTCAAGTCTCCTGCATTGAAAGTGAATAGAGCTTAAGAGCAAAAGTACACCAGTGTTTGTTGGATCTTGCCGCCATAACTGCATACAATGGCGCTCAGCATTTTCATAATCACCAGCTTGATATTCTCGATGAGCAAGTTCTGCCAAACCTAAAAATGAAAAATCATTTCATCAAACACTAATACGGTTACTTAAACAATTTATTCACTAAAAAATAACCCATTTACACATTTACTTTATTTTTCATTTTTAGAAGAAAATATTCAAGATTTATACTGATTATTTATTATACACTAATTAAAGTGTAAAAATACCAAAAAATTTTAACATTTACACACACTTCAGGACAAACAACTTACGACCTGCAGGCCAATAATGTTTTATATTTAAATTATACCGAAGCAGCTAAAAACCATTTTTAGGAAGATTTCTGTATTGATATCTATGATGCCAAAACAAGTGAAACTAAAATATATCCTAGTAGAAAATCAACTCAAAGGGTACAACTTGTAATCACTTCTGGGCAAATCTCAAAAAAAAAATATATATATATAATTTTTTTTAAAATTTATTTTAAGTGTTGCCGATTGTAATTGAAACGAACAGACACAAAAATATTTCCTTTTAAGAGAAAAATAAATTACCAAAAATACAACAATAATCTAAAAAAATTAACAGAAACTTAATAAAATTTACAATTCCATATCCCCCCCCCCCTTGCTAGCAAAGTTGTCTGAAAATTATATTATAGCTAATAAATTAGAAAAGCATTGAAATATTATTATTAGATTAATGTGATGGTACACTTTTCGTTTACTGAATAATTGTAAAAATTTGTAAAGATTTGATACCTCTAAACCCCAATTTCTTGGTGGTAGTTGCTGTATCATCAGCATTGGAATCAATAATTTCAAAAAAAGATAAATGATTGAGTATTTCGTGTTTAATCAGATTATTTGATGCTACAGAATTACAATTTAGATCTAACTGAATCCTACACTTATCTCCAATAATTTGAGAAATAAGTTAAATGAGGTGTCAAAATCGGTTTAGTTAAATCAGCTGTTTAAAAACAAAACTTTAATTGGTGCAATTTCATGGTTCCTCGCATTCTCTAATAGTAATTAAAGAAAGATTCATGCACAGTAATCTCAGCAAATAATGACTTTTTTGCTGTTGCATTTTCTCGGTCATAATAGGTAATCAGTAAGTAGTTAATTTTATCATTCTTTCTGAAACAATCTTTAAATTAGTTTCCTTCACAGATAGCAGTAATAAACTATTTCCAATTTTACTCTATCATTAAAAAAAAAAATACTTTCATTAAAAAAAAAAATGGCTATTACACATTGATCACACCAAAAGGGATTGATTGATATATTAGCTTCAAAGATAATAATTATGTTAAAAAAAAAATACTATTTTTTCAAAAATTTTGAAACTTATTTCTAAATACTCAAATAGGAAGGAATTGTTGTTTAAAATGAATAAATTTCAACTCAAACTAAGATAAACGCCACCTACTATGGTCATATAGTTATTGTTAATATCAGAGTTTTTAAGGAGAAAAAAAAAAAAAAAAAAAAACCAACCAATGCAGGTTTTTCCAAAGAGAAACTCAACTTTGCCTGGGGGAAAAGGGAGCTTATTCCCAATTACACTCAATTTCGCTTGGAAATAAGTGAAATCTTTTCAAGTATATTATAAACATACAAATTTATAAATATTAAACATATAAGATGTAATGTACACTGAAAAATATTGCATGATTACTACCAAAGGGATGAATAAAAGACAGTCATAAGAATAACTATTACAGTAATTTTCTGCATTCTAAATGTTTGATGCTTGGCCAAAGAATACCTAAGGAGGCCTTTTCATTTCAATTCCAACCTTCAGTAAGGATTGGTTCGAAAAGGGACGAAATATATTGCACCTCCAAAACCCGTTTCACTGTCTCCCCTACATTTTTTGTGGGGGTGCGTGTGTTAAGTAACCCGAAACTAATCACTGTCACAGAAGGGGAATTGCAACCTGCGGGGGTCAACTAGCTTTCAAAAGATATCAGAAGAAACTCACTCTTCATCTTATATTATGCTTTTTCTCTTTCCAAGATTAACTTAAAAAATTTTTTTTTTAACTCTAAAACGACTTTATTTATTTTCAAAATAGTTTTATCATTTTATTTAACATGCACTTTTTCTAATTATATCTTGAATTGTTTATTATTTTGATTTGATTCTTAACAAATAAACACCGGGGTTATTTGTTATTTGTCACAAACAAATTGAAACATCAAAATTGAAAATTATTCGATTTAATTATCACAAAATTTTAAATCATATTAAGACAGATCTAAATTCCGATTATATCACTTAACTTATTCAAATAATTTAGCTCGGATACATTTAAAACTTCACCCACAAACTCATATTCATCATTTTTACTTACATTATTTCTACTCAGTTATAGTTACTTTAAAAACTTATCGCCAAAGATATTATTTAACAATAATACAAAAGAAATTCCTTTTTGATCTAAAGCAGTTATTTAGTATAAATTTATTAAACTGCACATTTTGAAAGCGCAGTTTTATATGAAGTTTATTTTAAAGGAATAAAGGAAAACATAACTTATTAAAAAGCGAAAATATTTTATTTATCAGCTTTTGCTTGTTAAAAGGTTTTTATATTTTATCAAATAATTTTTATCAAGTAATATCTTGTGATTACTTTAATAAAGGAACTTCATTTTTAATTTTAGGCCTTTAACTTAAAATTATTATAACCCTAATAACAAAGAATGATGGTAAAAGTGGGTAATGAACGCATTTTATTTGTAAATGTCGTAAATAAAAGGACAAATAAATAACTTACAAAAGTATAACTTATTTCTAAGAAATTCCTTAAAAACTATCTTTGATAAGCTTTATAATTTTCTAAACGTAGAAGTAATATTATAAGAAAATTGATGTAACTCTTTCATTTCAGTTTTGAGGATTCATAAAAAATACCATCATTTCTGTCGTAAAAATAAATTATAACATTTTCGACTAATAAGCTGAAGTGACAGTTTAAATTTATTTTTCTAATAGATCATTTCGATTTCATTAAAAACAACAAAATAAAACAATTCTATGTTATTTTACATTTTAGTACATAGATTTGTGAGACTGCTCACTGTAATTAATATAAAGATTTATCAAAATAATCTAAATTAATTTATAAAAAAGTACGATAACGAAATTTTTGAAAGAAAAGGCATTTATTGGTTTTCATTAAAACTTACAACATAACAACAGATTGAGACAAGTTTACTTTACAAAATTTTATTAAATACAAAAATACAGAAAATTATGGTTATCTGGGAGATATATTCATATAGATGGCATGCTGGCTAACCCTGGGAAGTTTTCGTGTTTTTCCTCTTTATGTAATGCTAATGACGGTTAGTTTTCTTATATTTTAATTAACTATAATTACACTAATTAAAGTTTGCAGTATAGAAATTTCTACTAAAACTCTTCTCCATGAATGCCAAAAGAGGGTCAGGGAAGAGAAATTAAAATAACACATTGATTACATACTTTGTTCTAGCAAAAAATTATGAATAAAAGTTACATTATACACTTTTAATATGAATTCGAAAAATTTCTCTTTATTAAATACATAAGATATTGCATAATTACTACTCTTAATATATATTTTTAGAATATTGCGAAAAAAAGTTTTAAAAAGTGTATTAATTAGGAATTACCGATTAGGGAATCAACTAAGGAATCAGGTCTGAAAACATCAAAACCAGTTTGACTGTCTGAAGTAACAAAGAGTAACTTAACTCTAAGTATTACAGCTTATTTTTATTTTTTAATTTATCGTAATGAAATTTCGTGGTGTTTATAATAATCACATTTCTCATTCTTTTTATTTCATCTGGCAATCAAACTGGTTTCAATATTTTCAATGTTGCGTTCCTAAGCATCGATTCATTATATTTTGATACCGTTTGTATTTTTCTCTCGTGAATATTAATTATGACCACTAATGTTCTTTTACTTCCCTTTTTTTTTTTTAAGAATTTTAAAATACATGCGTGTATTTTCATATTTTTCTTCATTTGCTGATTAAAATGAAAATTTCATAATACTTTAGTGTTCTTGTGTATTTACATTAAAGCCCTAAAAACAGGGTTAAGTGCTTGTTCATGTTTGGATGATGCGTGGTCTTGTGTACTAGCTATTTTTTTTTCCTTACCGTGAAAAAACATACTATCGGAGTAATTAAAACTATTTACGGAATGAAAAAATTGGAACCTTTTAAATTTTTTTAATGTAAATGTTTTTTTAAACCTACAAATGAGTGTACGATATATTTTTTTAAAAAAAAAGGAAAGCGGCGGTTTTGTGATGCTTTATAGCATATTGGAAGATCTTTACGTCATTTATTCGATTTTAATTAATCTCACTTTATTCAGCAGCTAATTTTTTTAATTCCGAAACATCTTTAAAAAACAAGAAACAAAGTTTAAAAAAAGGGGAATAATGTATTTAAAAAATAAATTCTATTCTCAAAATGAATAAAAACAAGAAAATTATTACTACTAAATAAATAAAATGTATATAGAATGAACGAATTATCAGCAAATATAATTTTCATAATAAATTACAAGCTTATAACTAAAGAGAAAGCTATCGGTTTTTAAAGCGTTCCCCATATCAGTTCTTCAGAAGGACAGAGAGAGAGAAAAAGATTTTCAAAAGGGGGCAAGATCTCCCACCGAGAAGATTAGTGAACTTGGGGGTGGAAGTTGCCTTCCTCCCTTACTCAAAGGTAGAAAGTGACTTGTGTTTCAAAGGCAATATTACAAAAAGTAATAAAGATAAAAAAAATTAACCTACATTTTCGTGGATAGGAAAGATTGAAAAAATTATTAGTATTTTTTTTTTAATTGATCACTCCGATTCTTGAACAAGAAAAATCGATTCAAAGTATGAAAAGCCCGCCATAGACTTTACATGTTAAAAGCAGAATTGAGGAGTCTGCTTGGTGCAACACTTTTCTCCCGGCAACCACGATTCATGACCCTGATTTTCTGCTCTTTTGAGCGCGCCCCGTGTTCTTTGTTCGCCAAGGTTTGATGAATCGCATAATGTTGATATTATTGAAATGATTTTTTGCAAAATGTAAAATATTATAGATTATGTGATGAGTTTTAAATTATTAATTAACACATTTGCTTTAAAATTAATGAATAAAATTTCTAGAGGCATTGTATGCATTCATGAAAAGAAATTTACATATCTCTCAATAGAGCACGATATGTTCATTTGAATTTTCAATTTATCAATTTTTTATAAATCTTACAATGAGCAAAAATTCCTCAGCTTTTATATTTTTAGCTTTTGAAATGAAGATTTTGCTTATTTTATAAACATAACAGTCATATGACAAACTATGGGTTCAATACACTAAACTTTATTTTTATAAATTAATTTTTTTGTTGCTAAAGGTACAGTGGTCTATAATCGAAATCTTAAAATAAAATTTTGATCTAATATTTTAAAATAATCATTCGAAACAATAAGTTTTTAATTGAAAAATTTATTTCAGGATTCCTTTTCAAAAAATATTTATAATTGGATATTAGTGTGATCTGTAGCACCAACTACAACTGCCAAATGATTTTTAAACTTGAATTTTTTCTTTAAGTTGGATTTTTCCATGTTTTTTCTTCTTCTAGTTTATCGTAAGTTGCTGCCCAGAAGTTGTTAAGACTTGCTGGTCATGATACAAGTATATTGCCCCCTGAAGTATTTTAACAAACCCTGAAGGGTTTGTGGCATAACTACCACTATAAATATTGAATATCAATTCAATAAGACATGTTACATGTACATAAGACATGTTAACTTGATTCTAACCAGAGGTACCTTTTGATAGATGAAGGTTGACTGTCTAAAATTTGGTGACCTGTGGATGTGATAAGAACATGGCAATACTGATGGATGATCCACATTTAACAGTTGATATTAGGGGCCCCCATCAGGAGGGAAGGTGAGTGCACGATGCACCCACTTAAAGCTTGGGGGGGGGGGATTTTTACACTAAATAAAAGGAATAGTTTGGGGGGGGGGAATTTAGAATTTGCCCAAGAGCTTGGGGGGGCACTGGTTGATATACTTAAAAAATATACTGCTCAAAGAAAAAAAAAATCCAGTCATGTAAATAAAGTCTCCCGGTCAATAAACAAAAATTAAGAAGAAAAAAAAAATGAGCGAAATTCTATAAACAAAAAATGAAAGGTAAAAATGAATATATGAATGAGCAGAAATTGATATAAATAAATAAACAGCATGAATCAACTAGCGGAATCTCTTTATCGAATTCTATCCCAGATAAAATTCTGGAAGGGGAATAATGTGGCGTAACTACCGCTATAAATATTGAATATCAATTCACTAGTACATAAGACATGTTAACTTGATTATAACCAGAGGTACCTTTTGATAGATTAAAGTTGGCATAGTCGATAAATAAATCCCCACAGTCCAAATTGATTATGCAATAAGTGTAATGTGAATTCATATTACAAATAATTTATTTTATAGATGAGTAATGTAAGTCAGCAATGCATTTTTTAATCTTGTACTCAATTTCTTGTATATATTTAGTTCATTTATTTAAAATTTTGTTAAAAAAAATCAGATTACTGAAATATGTTTTACTTTACATAATTTTGATAAAAGCTACTAAGTTAAATTTAAAAAACAAGTTAATAAGTAATAAGAGCAATTTGGATTTTATTTTATTTTATAACCGTCGTTGAACAGCCGACCCAACTTCATGGGTTTACGACTACTAACGCTCAACTCCGTAGCCTTGTAATTTTGAACTAATCCAGAAGACAAGGAAACTCCTGGATCAGTACCCCCAGAGGTTTTGATTTGTTGTGGGAACATAGAGGACTTTGAGACTCGATTTTAAGAAACTAGCAGGGTTCTTTTGGACTGAGACCAACTTGATGAACACTGGGCCATTTAGTCTACAGATATCCTCCCTAAAAGCAATAGTTCTGTTCCCTCAATAACAAGAAAAAGATTCTATTTGAATAAAAAAATCCTAAGAAAACATATAAATAGTTACTTACTTTGCAAAGCAACAGCAGTGCTAATATTTAGGTCATTTGTCTTGCTCCTTTTATTGCCATTCACTCCTGTCAAATTACAAAAAAAAAAAAAAAAAATAGAAAATTCATGTCTATTAAACTATTTTTTATTTTATGAATAAGGACATTTTTTTGTTTAACATAATGCATGGTCAAAATAAGCACTTTTTACAAATACCCAATACTAACAGCAACTTTGAGGGCTTTTAAAAAACAGAAATCAAAAATAAATAACAATAAGAAAATTTTTTAAATCACTACACACCATGTAAAACCTTGCTCTAGAAAAATGTTGAAGTAATGTAATTTTATGAATTTAAAAACATAAATTCTTATTATTTGGTATATCATATTAGCAAATCGTATTTAAGAAATCACTAACAAGGGAAACTAGGGAAGTGTGATTCTCCAATTTTGAAATAAACTAGTGGTATGTATGCCTTATGAGGAATAATTTTAGGGGGCAACATTAGTTTCGGCCCATAGAAGGTTCTGTGAGAGATAAAAAATAATTAAATACAGTGAAACCTCCGGTTATGGACACTCCTGCAAAACGGACGCCTCTCAATACGGACATATTTTTAATTCCCCGGGAATCTTCTATGAATAAACCATTACGTACATTCTCCGCAAAGCGGACACTCCCGTAACCGGACGCGGACAGTCATTTTGATCCTGCAACATTGTTTTTTATCTCTACAAACCGGACACTACTTTTTCTAAATAAATTGCAAGATAAAAAAAATTCAACTTTTCCCCATTTTTAAAGCATGCAAATAAAACTTTTTGCCTTATTCATAACTAAAAATATTGTTAAGCTATTTCACCACCGAAAAATCAATCTTTCTCCTGTCACCTTGCCTTATCTCTGTAAAGAAAGCAGAGAAAATGGTACTGCACTCCTGAAATAATTCTGCCATCGGCATCTTTTGATCTTTTCATCTGGACCACACAGGTTATGAGACCCCTCAAGTTGAAATGACTTCTCTCAATGCTTCTTCCCCATTGAAAATTTCTTTAATTTTCTTATCAATTTGAAGTCTGTATTTAACACAACTGGGGTAAAAAAAAAGAGAACAGAAGTATAATCTTTGAGGTGTTTATATAAATGAAACATTTATTCAGACACTTGATAGCTGATCAATTGTGAATAATCATCTCCATAGGTCCTCATGACTTACAGGTATGCATTACTTTTTCTGTGAATCATGGGAGGTTTATTTTCCAAGAAGGTATTAACCATGTTCCCTATCAAATGATAAGTAGGTGTAAGGGGATGTGAACCTAATAATTGAAACGGACTGAGGACAGTACGCTCCTATTGGGTATCATAAGTATAACTTGAGTATCTATGCTAATAGGAAAATTATATTTATCAGTAGCTACATCCAGAATTATGTATTTATATCAAACTTCTTTATATATTCTTTTTTATCTTTCTTATTGTTCAAATAAATATTCTTGTAGATATTTACAGTATCCTTGTAGATATTATTTAATTATTTCTACATCTTTGAGAATATTCTAAAAACAGTTTACGGTGAAAAATTTCGTTATTAGGGTACCCTTCCCGTAAACGGACAACTCTCATAAAGGGACAAATTTTTTGGTCCCATGAATGTCCGCTTAATGGAGGTTTCACTGTATATAGAAAAATCGGTATTTTATTACTTCAATACAGACTATTAGTTATAGTAATTGTCTCATACTCCAATTAATTTGTAATTAATTAGTTAGAAAACTAATAAATTAATTAGCAAATTAATTAATTATTAATTAATTATTAATTAATTGTTAATTAATTATTACTTAATTTATTTATTAGCAATTACAAACTCCAATTAATTTGAAAAATTTTTTGAAAAAAAATTTTAAAAATTTGATGCCAATTTTTTTTTAAAATTAACCTAACTGGTTTTTCTGAAAAACAACAGATGTATAAAATTTTCGAAATAATTTTGACAATAAATATGCATTATATAGTACGTGAAAGTACCACAAAATTAATTGGAGCACGAGATAATTACAATAACTAATAGTCTGCATTGAAGTATAAAATACCGATTTTTCTATACATAGAATTATTTTTTATCTCTCACAGGACCTTCTATGGGCCGAAACTGTTGCCCCCTAAAATTATTCCTCATGAGACATACATCCCACTAGTTTATTTCAAAATTGGCGAGTCACACTTCCCTAGTTTCCCTTGTAAGTTAAATGGAAAAAGGAGTTAGTGGAAATTTTATGAATATTGTTAAGTGTACTTAATTTTAACTTTTTCCTTAAGTGATCTTTATTTTTGATTAAAAAAGTTTTAGCATTAACCTCTTTATTATTTTTGGCCAATATTTTCCTCACAAATTTGTTAAAAACATTGAATTACTTTGTTTGAGCTTTATAACTCATGTTAAACAATTAATACCTAATTTACTTAATACAACTCATATAATTATGAATATTTTTTTATTATGATTTATTTATGAATATTAAAATTTTTTTAATTTCATACATTTGATATACACTATGATTAATCATTTTTATTACAGTAAATCAATTATAGAACCATATTTTTATTGTTTGCTTCTCAAGTAGACTCCTATTGTCCTTAAATTTTAAATACTTAGATTAATGTCACATTTAGAGTATTTTGAGTAAAACAAAAATGTAAATTTTTTTTTTTTAAAGGAAGACACTATTGACTGAACTAAACCTTTTTATAAAATAAAACTTAAAGGACACAAAAAGCCTAAATAAATAATTATTATATTATTTGCATTTTAAAAATACAAAATTAAATCATTTCTTTTTAGCAAATTTTCACCTTATAAATCTCAGAATTGATAGAGATTTTGAGTGATTTAAAATAAAAAATGAAGGTAAGCATTTTAAACTTTTGTAGCCGTCTTTTTCATCATTCAATGTATATTAAATGTTCTGAACAAAAAATATAGTTCCTTTAATTTACATTTAATATCTGGCATTCTATAAATCATCATGCAGTATTACTAATTCAAAATTTCAACTAAATTCCTTTACATTTTAAGTTATTTCATTCAATCATAAAATTCTTAGAGATAAGTTTATAAAATATGATGTGCAAACCATGACTAAAGAAGAAAATGTGGAGATAAAGACACAATGTGGTTTTCAGAGAGCCACACATGGTGATAAACACCTTTTTAAATAAAATATTTCAAGACAGAAAATATTTTGATATTTATAATAATTATTGGAAGTATAATTTTTTAAAATTTATTTCAACTTCCCTACTTAGATATCTTAAAATACAATAGAAATATTTGAAGTCATTATATATTCTAATCATTTTTTAAAACTAAATATTTTTTTTTGTGTAATACAAGAAAAAGTTCTTCATACTTTAACATGGTGTAAAAATTTAGATTATAGAATTGAGTTGCATCAAACAACACACTTAATGTGTACATCTATTGTTAAATAAAATATTTTAAATGCTGATTCATTCTGGTAACTCTCTAAATAAATTTAAATGATGAATAGTAAAATGAACCATAAAGTTGATCAACCGAGCAGTTTTCTTTCATATATAACCAGTCTGTCAAGTTATGTTGTGCAATGTACGCCTTAGGTAGAAATTCAATAAATATAAAATTTGTATTAATTCATTAAACATACCTGAAGATTCACTAACAATTGCAGCCATTTAAAGCTAGTCGTCAATAACAAAGATTAGATTAGTTTTATTTGAAATTTTAGAGAAAAGCGTCGCATCAATAATGGTTAGATCACAAAGGGGCAAAATTCAAGGTTGTTCTAGTTTGGGAAACTAATGTAAATTATAGTGAAATAACACAAAATCAAAACTTAAAATATTATTAAGAACTTTCAAAAGCACAAAAGTAATATCGTAATTTTATAAAAGGCTAATTATTGAAATTTAAAAGGTTAGATATCATAAACACAGCCAAGTCTCTATAGCGTATAAATTGATGACGTCATAGATGCGGAGATGCAGTGGATCGAGTTTCATAGTTATAAGGAGCCCGTAAGAGGAAGTGAAAGTCCTATCTTTCCGGTGGCAACGAAAAATGGGTCACCTTTTGCAATCATCGTGGCGACTTTCTCTATCCGTTAAATCGCCAATGTTCGTGCTCATATTTGTGATGGCTTGTTAAATTCACTTGCGGAAATTTTACAGCATGGAACAGATATCTAATCTGTTGTGGTAAGTAAAAATTATCAATATGTTAATTTTAAATATTCATTTTCTTTATTTTTAACTAATTAAATTTGAAAACATAGCATCAATGTTAATATATTACGTTCCATAAAACGTAAACATCATTCACGTGTTATTTTCCAATGAGAATGAATTTTATAATGCATTTATAACTCCATTCTACTGGAAAATTATCTTTATATGCTTAGCATTAATTGATTGAGTGATTATTGCTCAAAAAATTTGTTAAATAAGTTTTGAAGAGGAAGAATTCGATGACCTAAAAATGTTTTCATATCGGAATATTTATTCTAACGTAAATGCTTGATCATTAAGAATGTTTTAGTAAAATCAGCGGTAATATAGCGAAAATGAGCTTGCATAAATTTTAGGAAATTATGTAGTCTGTTATTTATGTATAATAATAATAAATGAACTTATATAGAGATAAATGTTTGTATTTTGTGCTGTTTTGTCATTAAAATTTAGGAAGGATACTAAAATTTATTTTATGTATAGTTATATATATAATAAAGAATATTAAAATATGAAGGTTGCACTTTTTACGATAGCTGTATTAAGAAAATGTAGTGGTTAAAACTATGAGTATTTTAGATCTACAATTCATCTTTATATATTTCCAAATTTCATAGTAAATATCACAGGAATTGTATGCCTTGCATTCGAAGTTGATAGATGAGATTAATATATTCTAAATAAATTTGCTAATTCTGTAAATGAATAACAACATATTGGTAATTTTTGTCACTGTGAGAAATTTATCTCTTTTGACATTGTAATTTTTTAATAGTATTGTTAATGTTACCTTTTTTTTCTCTAGTGGTCTTATTCATATATAGAAAGACTGGAAGGATGTCTGTGTACCACATACAGTTGACTGAATGTGGAGAAGATAAACTTGGTGAAACAATAGCTAGAGAACTGTCTATTTAGATAGTTAATTAAACTTTCGATATAGATGTTTTTAAAATGGTTTTCTTTTTATTGTTCTTTCCAAGTTCAGTATAACAACTAATGCATAGTTACAAACTTAACTAGATGTTAATTACATTCTAGGGTAAGTCATTCATTAACATTTTCAAGTAAATTTAAGACTGTTCTAAAAAACTTATTGCTACATTAGCTATAGTATGTACCTCTTGCTGCAATTAATATTGCATTAATGACATCAATAAAAGTTAACTGACATCTTGGCAGACTCCCGAAACTGGTAAGTTTTATCAAAATGCATATATATGCTACTACCTGTAATGCATACATAATCAGCTGTACTTCTGAAATTTTAGAATAATTATATTGCCGATTATTTATAATTTGACCTTTATATGAATATATTTATAAGCATTTGGAGTTTTCATTATTTTCCCATTGTTAGTTGTGTGCATATCATGAAATGTAATCCAAAGTTCTGATTTTCGTAATTATACAAAATTTAATCGGCAGTTTGGGAGTAATGTTATGGTTCTAATTTATAAAAATTTAAGTATTGTTTTTGAAATTGTACATGATTAAATGATGAAGTCATTGATGATAATTTAAGATTGTGTTTCTGGTTCGTTTTCACTAAAGCTGGAAAGACAATTCTATTAAAATTGATTAAATAGTAACTTACAATTAATTCTATGATAAATTATAGTAAAATGTAGTTCATTAGTCAAATAAAGTTATTGTGGATTCTCCATGGCCATCGGGCTCCAGAACTTGTAAATCTTGTTATCAAGACTTTTGGAGGACTCTAATCTTTGCACTAGCACTGTTTGTATGCTTATTAATACATTTATTTGAGATTATGAATTTAGGTGAAGTGTATTTAAGTTGAAGTCTTATCAAAAGTGTGATGTCTTTCTGCTGAAATTTCAGAAAAATGGAAAACTGTGACAACTATTTTATTAAATAAAGTTTTAAATTGTTCATATAACCAACAGTAATTTTGACTTCTTTCATCTATTATTCGCGATCGCAACGAACTATAGGGGGCGTTGTTGTATGAGACTAATACCTGCGATTTCTATATGAACAGTCATTCAGTTACTCTAGAGACGTCCTTAATGTAGCACGTAGCATTGCAACGTTCCTTCTTTATTGTGGCTAATTAAATTTAAAAAAGAAAAATGCTTGATATTCTTTCTTATGCAAACGAAAACAAAATGGTATCTCTTTTTATTAGAGAAGGAATATCCAAAACACATCGGAAAAATATTTGTACATTAACAGAAAAAAATATGTATATTCTTATTAGAGTTAAAACCTAATGCCCGAGAAATAGTTTTACTAAATTTAATGATATAACATGAAAGGCCCATTTAAACTTTACATTCTATAGTTTTAAGAATCATATTACTTCAAAAATTAAAATGAACAAAAAGTATACATAAGCCCCATAATTTTATGAAATTTAATTTTGTAAACAAAGTTTTTTGACAACCATTTTTATCAAAAAATTTCAAGTTTCAATAAAAATCATTATTTAGAAACTAAGAAACGTAAAATAAAGAATGCTGACGAAACAAAAACAATTTTTTTTTTGTCGCCATTTTTCGTGCTACGAAAATTCGTCTTTGGGATCTGCCCAAAACAAAACAAGATGCAATTTATTTTTTCAGGAGGGAAATATTTTACCGAAAAAACGAAAATGTACCAATTCCCACAACAGGAAACTTTATCTTGGTAAACGTACGTTTTGGAAATGTTATTTCATTTGGAATCTTATTTATCAGAGTTCATATGGCGATATGATTGTTTTGAATCTATGCTAAACTCTATATCGGCTCATTTTCCACCGAAATCCGATCGACTATTTTGATTTTAAATAAAGTGTTTTATTTTATGAATTGTCGCAAAAATTTTAAGTGTAGATTGGCGGCACTTAAAAACTGCCAAATCTGTTGCGGCGGTGGCGTTAATACGTGAGTACCGAATTTTTATTCCATACTTTTCTGAATCATATTACTTCAAACATTGGAATATACAAGAAGTATACATAAACACATAATGTTATACCATTTAATTTTTCAAAAAAAGTATTTTGAGAACAATTTTTATCAAAAAATTACAAACTAAAAAACGGAAAATAAAGAATTCTTAGGATAAAAAAACGATTTTAAGAATTCTTTACATTGAAATAAAAACTTTCATATTGTTTCTTTTTTTATTATTCTTATAGTTCTTAATCAGACGTAAAAAACCATTCTGTAGAGAACTATCATCAAATGAAGAAAAAATATTTACAAGAAAATTTTTTATTGTAAAAATCATTGCACTTACCTGATTTATAATTCCCGGAGAATTCCAAAATGATATGTTCCCTGTTTGAAAACTTTATTCTCAAATAATCGATACATAGTTTATCCCTCCATTACTTTTAGATAACATACTACACAGCAAAATTTTATAATTGATATGAATTTGAATATGTAGCTAAAAACAGAATAGCTGAATTCTAGTTGAACTTATTCTTTCAAAACTAAAAAATACTTACCAAGAAAACGATTAAAATTAATTAAGAATCAGCACAAATGACACTATTTCAAGTAACTTGGATAATTTTTTATTGTTGTTTTCCGAATTATATGGATACAGAAATATATACTATTCCATAACGAAGAAGAATATGCTATAACTTTTACAATTCTGTATGTTCTGAATTCATATTTATTCACTGGAATGACGAAAGCAATGTTGACTTTGACTTCACTTAAATTCGTAATGAATTGAAGACAGAAGAAATGCATTTTACCTTAATACACACATCTGTAACAGTATCCGAAATCGGTTCAAATGTTTGGCGTGTTCTGTTCCTGAAAGATGTACTAATATTCTGGAGATTTTTTTCAAGTTCTTCGGCCTTTTCCTTAGAGAAATTTTGTTTCTTATTTGCTGCTAAAAAATGGCGTCTGATTCAGTCAATGATTTTGATGGAACTAAATGAAAACGTGATAAATTAATGTCTGATATTTACAGGCTTCCGCTAGACGGCGTACTCGAGCGTTGCGATCGAGAATCTTCGTACTTAAAAAACTTTTATTGAAGTAAAAATTCATACCAAATGCAACTACAAGAAGTTGATTACAGTATATTTGTACAATAAATAAATAAAATTAGTAAAGATATTTGCAGTTTTTTCTAAATAATGCTTAAAATATTTCATTAAAAAAATCTGCTTGAGATATGTTTGAGTTATCACTTTAGAAATATGAAAACAGTGTGTAAATATCAATATGCGATATCTACCAACTTAAAATTCAACACATTTAAATTTTATTAATTGAAGTTATACTTCCTATGCGACTTCCAACAAGGTTATGTTAAACGTTTAACGATACATTTTTATTGGCCGGGAAATCACGTGGTAGGATCCAGTTTTCGCTCATTCATTTCCATATTGTTTTGGTTCTCCCTAGCATAAAAATAATAAAAGTACTGTTTTTCTATGAATATGTTTTTAGTTTGTTTTGATACACACATAATTTAATAGGGTAGTATTTTTTATTTTCAAATTTAGTGGATAACAATTGTAAAAAATGAGTGAAAACAATCCCACGGACAATGCGACAGATTTAAGGTTATGTCAAGGTACGTCTCTTGTGAACATCAATTGATTGTTAGGTTTATTCTCCTGAAATTACATTATGACGCATTCACATACTGTTGTTACTCAATAAAGATTCTTAATCGCTGCTTATACAGGATCTAATTTATCGTAATCTTAAGTAACTGAAACGTAATACAAACGTATAATAATAATTAAACTTTATTTCGTATTCTTAATATCGTATAAAATGTCAACAAACTTAATAGAACACCAAAATCCTCTCTCCTTCTGTTGCCCGATATGCTTATGCTAACTTCAGTAATAATACAAATTCCAACATAATCTGCTTATGCTAACTTCAGTAACAATAAAAGTTCCAACATACTCCCACCTTTTGTATTCGCGATCGCAACGAACTATAGGGGGCGTTGTTGTATGAGACGCTTACCTGCGATTTCCATATGAACCGTCATTCAGTTACTCTGGAGACGTCGTTAATGTAGCGTGTAGCATTGCAACGTTCCTTCTTTAATGTGGCTTATTAAATTTAAAAAAGAAAAATGCTTGATCTTCTTTCTTGTACAACCGAAAACAAAATGGTATCTCTTTTTATTAGAGAAGGAATATCCAAAACACATCGGAAAAATATTTGTACATTAACAGAAAAAAATATGTATATTCTTATAAGAGTTAAAACCTAATGCCCGAGAAATAGTATTACTAAATGTAATGATATAACATGAAAGGCCCATTTAAACTTTACATTCTATAGTTTTAAGAATCATATTAGTTCAAAAATTAAAATGAACAAAAAGTATACATAAGCCTCATAATTTTATGAAATTTAATTTTGTAAACAACGTTTTTTGACAACAATTTTTATCAAAAAATTTCAAGTTTCAATAAAAATCATTATTTAGAAACTAAGAAACGTAAAATAAAGAATGCTGACGAAACAAAAACAAAAAACAATTCTTTTTTGTCGCCATTTTTAGTGCTACGAATATTCGTCTTTGGGATTTGCCAAAAACAAAACAAGATGCAATTTTATTTTTTCAGGAGGGAAATATTTTACAGAAAAAACGAAAATGTACCAATTCCCACAACATAAAACTTTATCTTGACAAACGTACGTTTTGGAAATGTTATTTCATTTGGAATCTTATTCATCAGAGTTCATATGGCGATATGATTGTTTTGAATCTATGCTAAACTCTATATCGGCTCATTTTCCACCGAAATTCAATTAACTATTTTGATTTTAAATAAAGTGTTTTATTTTATGAACTGTCGCAAAAATTTTAAGTGTAGATTGGCGGCACTTAAAAACCGCCAAATCTGTAGCGGCGGTGGCGTTAATACGTCGTAAGTACCGAATTTTTTATTCCATACTTTTCTGAATCATATTATTTCAAACATTGGAATATACAAGAAGTATACATAAACACATAATGTTATAACTTTTAATTTTTCAAAAGTATTTTGAGAACAATTTTTATCAAAAAATTATAAACTAAAAAACGGAAAATAAAGAATTCTTAGGATAAAAAAAACGATTTTAAGAATTATTAACATTGAAATAAAAACTTTCATATTGTTTCTCTTTTTATTATTCTTATAGTTCTTAATCAGACGTAAAAAACCATTCTGTAGAGAACCATCATCAAATGAAAAAAAAATATTTACAAGCAAATTTTTTATTGTAAAAATCATTGCACTTACCTGATTTATGATTCCCGGAGAATTCCAAAATGATAAGTTCCTTGTTTGAAAACTTTATTCTCAAATAATAGATACATAGTTTATACCTTCATTACTTTTAGATAACATACTACATAGCAAAATTTTATAATTGATATGAATTTGAATATGTAGCTAAAAACAGAATAGCTGAATTCTAGTTGAACTTATTCTTTCAAAATTAAAAAAAACTTACCAAGAAAACGATTTAAATTAATTAAGAATCAGCACAAATGGCACTATTTCAAGTAACTTGGATAATTTTTTATTGTTGTTTTCCGAATTATATGGATACAGAAATATATACTATTCTATAACGAAGAAGAATATGCTATAACTATTACAATTCTGTATGTTCTGAATTCATATTTATTCACTGGAATGACGAAAGCAATGTTGACTTCACTTTAATTCGTAATGAATTGAAGGCAGAAGAAATGCATTTTAGCTTAATACACACATCTGTAACAGTATCCGAAATCGGAAGTCATCAGTTGCAAGTTTGTTGATAATAGAAATTAAAAATTATTGAGGAATTTTTCTTCAAATGTTTGGCGTGTTCTGTTCCTGAAAGATTTACTAATATTCTGGAGATTTTTTTCAAGTTCTTCGGCCTTTTCCTTAGGGAAATTTTGTTTTTTATTTGCTGCTAAAAAATGGCGTCTGATTCAGTCAATGACTTTGATGGAACTAAATGAAAACGTGATAAATTAATGTCCGATATTTACAGGCTCCCGCTAGACGGCGTACTCGAGCGTTGCGATCGCGAATTGCAATCAAGCTTAGACACAATACAAAACTTACAATTGGGTATAATATGAAAAAAGCACAACTACTTCCACTTACTAGGAATAACATTTACCTTTTAGTTTAATTAAGAAACTGAGTTTTAAATATGTTTACTAAATTCATAAACTTCGGTAAAACAACAATATAAATTATTTCCAAACGAACTAGACTAATACAATTCCAACCTGGCGAGTAGCGACTTATAAACAAGACACTTCGTTTGATGCTTTTACTTGTTGCTAGAAATCAGGTTCGCAGAAAATGCTGTTTACTAGTTAAATTTAGTAGGAATAACACGATCCGTGACGTAGGCTATAGTATACCCAATTAACTAACCACAAATGTAAATTAGGAAGTAAACATATTAATAAACACACTATGAAAAACAAGTATTTTAAAGTCCTAGCTTAAAATATATGCAGTCTACAAGTCCAAACGTTGGCGTGGAACTATTTTTCGACCTCTACGAGTCAGTTTCACAGGTTGGGAAACCTCTGTCATAGGAATGAAAGTCTCATCATTAGGTTTGAGAGGTCTTGGGATAGGAGTTGCTGAAGACTTTAAATCACCAGAGTCGACATCGACCTGTTTATCCTGAAGTGTTTTGGTATGCTGCATCTTATAAACAATAATAATAAATAAATGCAACATGTAAATTACTATATAAATATATTCAGATTATTGGTACATGCTTAAAAACATAGTTGATCGTACATGTGTTTTTTTTGTATACATGATCACAGAGAGAGTAGAAGTGGAAGTGAAAGTTTATATCTCCTACGAAGATTGCAGTTAAAGTTTTTGTTGCACGCCTTGATCTAGATGGCGCTGCAGTACCCCCTTCCCAGCAGCAGCGTTAGGCAAATCTCACTGGAAGTTTGATTCGTCGGCCAGATCTGGATGACCTGCTGGCCACGATTGGTTGTTCTACTGGTGGAGACCTGCTGTTCGGGACTAGCTGGTTTGCTGGTGGAGGTGTGTTGCTGATTGCTGGTGGCAACGGCTCTGGTTCCGTTGATCTCTGAGGTTCTGTCATGTCCTCTGCAGATAAGATAAATGCTGGTTTTAGTCTATCCACTGTTACTACCAGTTCCTTGCCATTTTTCAAGATTTTGAAAAATTTCTCAGTTCTGGATAAGACTGGATAAGGTCCATCATAAGGTGGTCTTAACGGAGCTCTAACAGCATCATATCTCAAGAAAACTTGCGAACAGGTATTCAGCTTCTGTGGAATGAATAATTGTCTCCTACCATGATTCGATGTTGGAGATGGATTTATACTAGCAAAGTACTCTTTGAGCGCTTTGATAAATTCTGGTGTGTTGACATCATTTGGTGATTTAGTAAAAATTTCACCAGGTAGCCTAAGACATTGGCCATACACCAGTTCACTAGAGGTAGCATGTAACTCTGGTTTATATGTTGCTCTTAAGCCAAGGAGTATAGTAGGCAATCTATCCGTCCAACGATCTGTCAAATGGGCTTTTATGGCTGATTTTAATGTGCGATGAAAATTTTCAATTAACCCATTAGATTGGGGGTGAAAGGCACATGTATGTACATGTTTACATCCCAAAAAAATTGCAAGTGCTCGAAAAAGCCTAGACTCGAATTGTCGGCCCTGATCAGTAGTAATGATTCCTGGAACTCCGAAACGGGAAATCCATACCTTATAAATAGCTGATGCGACCGTTTCAGCTTCGATGTTTTTTAATGGCTCAAGTTCTACCCACCGAGTGAACCTATCTATTATTGTTAGGCAATATGTATAACTTTCTGATGGGGGTAGCGGTCCGATTAAATCTAAATGTATGTGGTAAAAACGCTTATTTTCTACCGGGATCCGTTTAACCTCACTTTTTGTATGTTTGGAAATCTTAGACCTCTGGCACGGTATACATGCTTGTGACCATTTAGAACAGTCAGAATTTATATTAGACCAAACAAAACGATCGGTAACTAATTTTACTGTACTTTTAGTTCCCGGGTGGGCTAAATTATGTAATGCATTAAAAACTATTTGACGTTGAGATTTAGGAATATATGGGCGGATTTTTCCTGTAGCGATATCGCAATATAATTCCACCTCACTATCTGGCAACACTAATTTGTTAAGTTTTAATGAAGAATTCTGGTCTGTTAATATTGTTTGAAGTTCGGGATCGGAATTCTGCTCTTGTGCTATTTTTTTAAAATCGATTGGCGATGGGCATGATATTGCTTCAATACGTGACAGCATATCGGCTGGAATATTTTCTATCCCTTTAATATGGCGTATATCTGTGGTAAATTGGCCAATGTAATCTAATTGGCGCAGCTGCCTCGGAGTGCATTTTTCGTTTTTCTGCATAAAAGCAAATTCGAGTGGCTTATGATCCGTGTATAACGTAAAGGTTCGAGCTTCGACCATGTAACGAAAATGCTTTATTGCACTATATGCTGCCAAAAGTTCGCGATCATAGGCTGAATATTTCTTTTCGGTTTCCGTTAGTTTTCTAGAGAAAAAACTTAAAGGCTGTAAACCAGTTTTAGTGACTTGATGCAAGACTGCGCCTATCGCGAAGTCTGACGCATCAACATGTAATGCTAATTGTGCGTTAGGATCAGGGTGAAAGAGTAAAGTTGCGTTAGCGATCTGTTGCTTTGAATCCTCGAAAGCTTTTATGGAATCTTCTGTCCACTGAATAACTGATTTATCAGACTTTTTACTGCCTTTTAGATAATTGCATAATAAGGCCTGTGTGCTAGCTGCTTGAGGTATATTTCGACGATAGTAATTTAAAAGACCTAAATATCGTCTTAATTCTTTTACCGTGCTCGGTAGCTTAAAATTTAAAATAGGTTTGATTCTTTCGGGAAGCGGTTTAATACCCTCACTGTTAATCAAATATCCTAAGAATGATAGTTCTTTCGATCCAAGCACACACTTAGCAATATTTACTCGTATGCCATATTCCGAAAGCCTTTTACAGACCATTTCCAAATGCTCACAATGTTCTTTTTTTGAAGTACTAAAAATTAATATGTCGTCCAAATAAGCAAAAGCAAAATCAAAACCATATAAGACTTCGTTCATAAACCTTTGAAAAGTTTGTGCCGCACAAGAAAGCCCAAATGGCATATATAAAAATTCGAAGAGTCCAAAGGGTGTTGTAATTGCGGTTTTTGGGACGTCATCCGGGTGAACCGGAATTTGGTTATACGCACGAGTTAAGTCAATTTTAGAAAAAATTTGTTTACTATGTAAATTCTGAGAGAAGTCTTGTATATGCGGTAATGGATATCTGTCTTTTTGAGTTAGGCGATTTAATGCCCTATAGTCCCCCGTTGGTCGAAAATCTCCATTTGGTTTTGGCACCATGTGCAAAGGATTCGACCAATTAGATTTACTGGGGCGACAAATACCCTGCTCCATCATTATTTGAAATTCCTTCTTTGCGATTACTAATTGTTTAGGATTAAGACGTCGTGGTCGTGCGAAAACAGGTTGGCCTCTCGTTATAATTTTATGAACAGTGTTATGTTTTGGTTTATTTGAACCTGGATGTGGTTGTAAAATTTCTTTGTACTTATTTAAAATTTCATGAAATGCCATGTCTTTAGAAATCAATGTCACGCTTTTTCCAGAATAACGAATAATAGATCCTTGAGTTTTTAAGTTAGTTATAGAATCTCTTAAGCAAGAATTTTTTAAATCTATCAATAAACCAAAATGTTTTAGAAAATCTGCGCCAATTATAGGTTTGCTAACATTAGCTATTATAAACGTCCATTTGAAATCGCGGCGTAAATTTAAATCAAGAGAAATTACTTTGGTGCCATATGTTTTGATAGGCGAATTATTAGCTGAATATAAAACCATAGAGGGTGAGGAATTAAATGTTAGGTTTGACGAATACGGCAGCACGCAAACATCGCTTCCGCTGTCTATTAAATAATGACGTCGAGTTTTCGGATCATGTATAAAAAGACGACTAGATCCCTGATTCCGGAAATCACATTGCGCCACATGTGATTTCTTCATTAGTTTTCCGAAAATTTACATGGTTGATTACATTTCTTTGCTTTATTTCCAAATTTTTGATGATACCAACATAGCTCAGTTTGCTCACGACGCGGAGTTTGCGAACGATATCTACCTTGCGAAAAATGGCGCGAGCGATAGCGCGGTTGACGTTCGTTAGCTGCCGTAAGTCGGCTAACTTGTTCAGTAAGTGCGGCTATTTGTCCTTTCAATTCTGCAATTTCGGATACGTCATTTTTGACTGCGTGTACCTCTTTAGATGTATTGGGGGAAATATCTAAAATCTTGTCAGCCATTAAACTCAGCTTATCTAGGTTACCCTCAGAAATGCTAATGATTGCTTGAGCTGATTCAGGGAGACGCTGAATCCATAGCGTTTTTAAAAATTCGTCCGATAATTTTTTGTCTGCGAGATTGCGCATTTTACGCAGTAAGTGTGATGGTTTGTCATCTCCCAATACGAGCTCTGAAAGTAAAGCTTTGATCCTTTTCTGCTCCGAATCAGAAAATTCCGAAATTAGGCGAGTTTTGAGGGCGCTATACTTATCCTCTGCTGGTGGATTTAATACAATATCACTAACATATGATAGTGTTTCCGAATTTAAGGTTGAAATGATGTGAAAATATTTTGTGCGGTCACAAACTATTCGTGAAACAGAAAATTGTGCTTCAACGTTTACGAACCATAATTCTGGAGCTTTTTCCCAAAAGGCGGGTAACTTAATTCCTACCGCATGCACTTCCGGCATTTCTACCGGCAAAGGACTATTTTCCGTAGACATTACGTTAAATAAAAACGAATGGAATATTAAAACTATCTAATTAAATAATGATATTGAAAAATTTCAAGCCCGTATGACAGAAAATCAGACAGAAAGATTAACTCCACTTACTTGCGTTTGGAAGATATGTTGAGTATCCAAATATCCATGGGTCACCACTGAAGTGTTTTGGTATGCTGCATCTTATAAACAATAATAATAAATAAATGCAACATGTAAATTACTATATAAATATATTCAGATTATTGGTACATGCTTAAAAACATAGTTGATCGTACATGTGTTTTTTTTGTATACATGATCACAGAGAGAGTAGAAGTGGAAGTGAAAGTTTATATCTCCTACGAAGATTGCAGTTAAAGTTTTTGTTGCACGCCTTGATCTAGATGGCGCTGCAATCCTTTTCATTTGCTGTTGTGTCAGATGGAAACTCACTGACAGACATTTCGAGTGGATACAGTCTCTGCAATGGTCTCACGAGGTAGCCATTAGCAACTCGTAACTTCGCTACTCTTCGTATTGCGTCCTTTGCCAGGAAACAGTTCAACAACACAACCCAATGGCCAGTTCAGTCTCTTCGTGCTCTCGCATCCAATAAGAGCTATTTCTGCTACAGAAATTTCCTTCTGCTTTGACCTAGATTTTGGGTTTCGTACAAGTTCACCTAAATATTCCTTCTGGAAGCGTTTTCGTAAATTTTCACGTAAACTTTGTAGATACCTTACTCTTTTCAGTAAATGCTTGGAGGAGACAATGTCTATGTCATGCGTTTCTGATCCTCTTATGTCTTGTATGAAATGAGCTGGTGTTATTGGTGTCATTTCATTTGGATCATCTGAAAGATAGGTGAGTGGTCTCCCATTGATAACACTTTCAGCTTCGCACAATAACGTGTGCATTTCATCGTACGTCACGCAAGCCCTTCCCAAGCACTTTCGTAAAACTTCTTTGATGCTACGGACCATTCTCTCCCACCATCCACCATACCATGGTGCGGTAGGTGGGCTAAAATGCCATTTGATGTTTTGCAGGGCAAATTGAGATTGCAATTCCTCCCAGTTCAATGACTGAAGGGCTCGTGCTGTTCCAGTGAAGTTCGTCCCGTTGTCCAAATACATTATCGAGCACCTCCCTCTTCTTGCAAAGAATCTTCTCATTGCTTGCATGAATGCTTCGGATGACAATGATGTAACGAGCTCCAGATGAATGGCTCTATACACCACACAGGTAAATAAAACAATCCAAGCCTTGATACCTTGACGTAGTTGCAAAGGCCCGGCCAAGTCTACACCCGTGATTTGAAATGCAGAAATGCGTTTTGTTCTATCCATGGGTAGAGGTGATGTATCTGGTTGTACTGGTTTACTTGAGTAACGCTTGCAGACCACGCATTTGCTTATGACTTCACGAACTACCCTCCGACCACGAGGAATCCAGTAAAGCTCTCGAATGCGGTTCAGAGTTGTTTGTACACCACTGTGCATCATGGCTTTATGGACATGTTCAACGTACAGTCTCACGATAGGATGATCGGGTAATACTGTTGGTCTCTGGAATTCTTCTGGATCTTCCCCCGAAACCAACTTAGTTTCAATCTTTAAGACTTCAGACTCTTCGTAAAATCGGATCGACTTCGAGTATTTTTTCATTAAATCAGGAGCCTGTTCTTTTTGAACCAGTTTTATGACGGCAAGTTCTGCATTCTGTATTTCTGCACTTGTTAACTCGGATGCTACTCGTATAGACTTATTTATGGCATTGTTGACAAATCGCATCATCCAAGCTACCATTCGTAAAATTTTGCTATAATTGGAGAAGTACAGAAGCCTTTTGCTGAAGTTTTCCTGTAAGTTGATATTGACACTGGAGATGACACATTTCTTTCTTTCAACCAAAGCTTCTTCAGGCATTGTAATCTCAGTATTTGGCCAAGTGTTCTCCGCTTCCTTTAACCAGGCGGGCCCCTCCCACCATCGACTTTCTATCAACTCCTTCCAACCGCAAGAGCGAGACGGTAGATCGGCCGGATTCATAGTTCCTGGTACATATCTCCAACTGTTAACATCTGTGAGCTTTCGTATTTCTCTTACACGGTTACCGACGAAAGTGTTCCATGGCTCTCCCTTCATTATCCAACTAAGGACAACCATTGAATCGACCCAAAAAACCATTCGTAAAGGCCGTTGTATTGCCTCAAGAGCGGTACATGCTAATCTTGCACCCATTGCGGCTCCAAGTAATTCTAAACGGGGAATTGTTGGTCTCCTCATTGGGGCTACTCTGGCTTTGGCAGAAATTAACTGGATAGACGTGTCTGTTTCCTTTTCAGTACGTAAGTATACACAGCAAGCATAAGCGTCTGCAGAAGCATCGGTAAAGACATGCAAGCTAGTGCTCTCAATAGATCCTTGCATCAATTGACGAGGTATTCTGCACTGTTCTATGAGATCAACATGTTTCGCCCAGTGCTTATATCGTTGCTGAATATCCGGAGGCAATTCTTCGTCCCAGCTTATCTTGTTTTTCCAAGCTTCTTGAAGCAATAATTTCGGTAATAATGTTGCAGGTGATGTAAATCCAATTGGGTCGTATATGCTGTTGACAATAGAAAGAAGTTTTCTCTTTGAAAGGACTTTATATTCTGAGAAAAATGCTTGACTACCAGCACAATAGAGTTCATCCGTATGCGTATTTCATTTTAGTCCAAGTACACTCTGGTCTTTCTGGTCTTGTATTCCATTGAAGGCCCCACATCTTAATTCGAAGGAACCTTTTCTCATTATTTCTATAGCTTGCGATTGCAGTTCTTCCCGTTCTTCGCAGGTATCCACACTCGTGACTAAGTTGTCAACATAAAATCCTTCTTTCAGACGATTGATAGTTTTTTCTAGGTTTTCTGTTTGGAATTCCTGAGACTCTAGATGGAAGTTAATTGTTGAGTTCAGAAGAAATGGGCTTGACGAAACACCAAAGACAACACGGCAATGTCTGTAGATTTTCAGCTTAACATGCTCCTTGTCTTCCCACCAAAGGAACCTAACGTAGTCTCTATCTTCGGGAATTAAAGACAGTTGCAGAAATGCCTGCTTGATGTCTGCAATCACTCCAATGGCACCACAACGGAATTTACTTATTAGATGAGGTATTTGATGTGATAGGCTAGGTCCTGTGCTTAGACATTCATTCAAAGAGGCATACCCCGGACGTTTGTATGATGCGTCAAAGACCGGTCTGATCTTAGTAGTAGAGCTTGACAATTTTATAACAGGATGATGTGGTAGGTAATGACAAGCTCTAGAATTTGATATTTCGCTTCCCGTCACTTCCTCTATGATGTTGTCATCCTTCCATTGCTGCAAAACATTTTTATACAGTTCATAGTTATTGTCTTTCAAAAGACGCTTAGTGACCGTACGTAGTCTTGCTTCAGCCTGGTCATATCCCTCATACAGGGGAGGATGTCCTGTTAGCCATGGAAGTGCTACCTCATACCTGTCACCAGATTTTTGAATTGTCTCTTTGAAAAAGGTTACGGTTTCTTCGTCTAGCTCATTAGTTGTTTTTCTTTCAGTGGGATCTGTGATTCCCAAGGACTCTAAGTCCCATAGCTTGTGTACTTCAGAAAGATGCATACTTAAGGATACCATATTTATAGTGCTTTTCTTTCCTTGGCCTAAAACGCTCCATCCGAGCTTCGTCTCTATGGCTGTGACTCCCGACGGCAAAAATTCTATTCTTCCTGTCAATATTCCTCCTAGAAAATCGGCACCAATCAGCATCTCAATTGGAGGAATCTCTGGACCAACATCGGTAAGCTCAATACCTCGAGACTTCAATTCTCGTATCAGATTTGCGTCACGTATGCGAGGTAAAGATGAACAAATCTTGGGCTGATCCAAAACTAATATGTTGTATGAAAAAGTTCTATTGATGCTCTCAACAGTGATGGCGTAGCGACCATGTCTGACTTCGGAAGTTTGCGTACCTCCAAATAATCCTTGGGACAATAACTCTGTTCCTGAAGGATTTAATCGTAACTCTTTAACTAAATTTTTGGTTAAGTATGATCGCTGTGATCCGTCATCCAGTAAAGCTCTAACGTAACGTTCTTGATTTCCATTTCTTAAACGTAGCAATAATGTTTTCAAGTATATTACCCTTTGAGGCATAAGTTCCGTAAATAACGTAGACGTATTCATTTCCACTCTTGATTCATCGGAAATTTGAACCTTATTTTCTTTAGGCAGTTCCGGACACAAAATTACGTATTGTCGCCTTCCACACACCAGACAGTGAACGCTACTGCGACAATTTTTCGCCAAGTGTCCAATCTTCAAGCATACCAAGCAACAGCGTTTACGTAGAACAATTGATTTTCTTTCTTCTGGCTTCATTGAGGCAGCCTTATGACAGTCTTGACTGGCATGTCTTTTCTGACAAAATATGCACTCAATCTTACTGGACTTTTCAAAGGAAGATGTTAAAGTCATTGCTGTTGGTTCTTCTTTGCTAGAAGATTCCCTTTTACTTTTTGAAGGCTGTCCAAAAGCCTTTTCGGCTAACGCCCGATGCTCTTCCCCTTCTACCTCGCGACGAAGAAAGGACAGCAACTTTTCTAACAATTTCTCTTTCGTAAGTTGAGCTGTCTCTTCATCCTCCACCTCAGTTTTTAATGAAAATCTATCCCAAGCCTTTAATACATCACTTGGAAGACACGATTCAACAACTGGGTATAACATGGCAGCATAGTTTTGAGTAGTTACGCCCAATGTTTCTAGAGCTCTCAAAGATGAACCGAGCTTATCGTACAATTCAGACCAGGGTTAAAAGATCCCTTATAAACACGTCTATTAATAAATCACGTCTGCCAAACCTTGACTTGAGATGCTTGATAACCTTAATGTAATTGTTCTTAGAAGGTGGATAACTTTCAACAATACTGCGAGCTTTTGAACTCTGCTTCCAAGATGAAAGAAGATATTGAAATTTATCTTCCTCCCGTATACTTGCATCTTCGTCAATGCGACTAAATTGTGCCCAAAAGGCAACCCAAGTACGTGGCACTAAGTCGTATTCTTTTAATTCTATCTTTGGAAGTCTCAACTTCCCAACTGGCTCTGTATCAGATAGTACAGAATGACTCTTATTTACTAGAAAGTAGTCTTCGTACTCAGTTTTTATTTCGATAAAGTGCTCTCTATAAGTTTCAATTTCATCATAGTCTTTATCTGATTGATCACTTAATTCTGATATTTGACGATCAACTATGAATAAACGCTCGGCTTTATCTGCTAACTTATTAAATATTGAGGAAATCTCCTTACCCTCGACTTTTTCTTCCTTCTCTTTCGTATCAAACTTATTACAAGTCGTGGTAAATATTCTTCGTAAATTTGTTCTTTCTTTCCGCAATTTCTCAACCTTGTCGTTTCCTAATGCAACCTCTGCATCTTTTGCTTTCGCTTCGTCGTCAGACATTTTAGTTCGTTCAAAATCAACGGACGCCACTTGTTGTTACTGAATAAAGATTCTTAATCGCTGCTTACACAGGATCTAATTTATCGTAATCTTAAGTAACTGAAACGTAATACAAACGTATAATAATAATAATTAAACTTTATTTCGTATTCTTAATATCGTATAAAATGTCAACAAACTTAATAGAACACCAAAATCCTCTCTCCTTCTGTTGCCCGATATGCTTATGCTAACTTCAGTAATAATACAAGTTCCAACATAATCTGCTTATGCTAACTTCAGTAACAATACAAGTTCCAACACATACATTATTAATACAAATACATTTTGTGGCGATGAGGCAACCACAAGCACTTCCACTGGTTCCATAGGTCCACGAGGGAAAAATGCACAATATTACCGTGATTACCGAGCACGGAAGCGAGCAGAGCAGGAAAAAGAGTCGTTGAATAGAACTAGTGATCCTTCTACGACTGCTGATTCTTCTACAATTAACGTCGCAGGTTGCGAAGCTTAACTTCTTCCGCGCGGAGGGACTCTACGCACTATTTTTTTTATTGCAATTTTTCAGATAAATTTTCTACCCTATTTTCCTTATCAATATTAAGTATATTTTTAAACATTTGATCTTCAGGTATAATGAAATAATTTGGGAAATTCTATGCAAATGCAATCACATCCATTAAAATGGAACAATTGCTCAGCAATAACTCTACTTGGAACAATTTATCTGCTTCTGAGCAATTAACACCTAGAACACTTTTCAGAAGAACACAATATACTTATAAAAAAAAAGGCATAACATACTCAGAAAATAAAGGTTTTACTTTTTTTTATGGTACATTTGAATCAAATTATTTTTTCTCTTGTAAAATAATGGATGTGGAAATTTTTAAAGTAACTTAGAAATAAATGAAATATTTAAAGTATTTTATTGTATGCATTTTTCTTTAATTTATTAAAAGCAATTAATTATGATGTTCTAAAATAAATTTTGAAAACATTTACAATTTCAGACCATCTGTATGACAGCTGATTTTTATACCCATTTGAGTGTAAAAGGGGTTCTTTAAATCTTGTTTTTAATTTATAATTTTAGAATTGTTTTCAAAAATAAAGTAAAAACAGTATCTACATTTGCTGTCGCAGATTAATTTTCAAACAAGGAAGAAAATAAGCTTTTCGGAACCTGATGAATCATCATTGAGGAAAGCAGGATTAAATTTAAACCTGATATGTTCCAAACATTTGCCCTTCACATACTCCAGGCTTTCTTTAGCAATCTAACAGGTTTTATTGTTTTAAAATTTCGTATTAAGGCGGTCCTAAAGTGGATTCTAGCCTCAAACTTGAAAACTAGATGGCGCTGAAAATCACACCCCGCCTCAGGCTAAGATCTAGTTTAGCCTTTCCCAAAAAGATTCTAACTCATAGTTGATTGGCTACCTCAAGAAGAGCTATTCTACCTTTTAACAGTTTCTAGATGTAAATAAATCAATGTATCGCAATGATGTATATTGATGTAAATATGTAAAGAACGACTTCTATATCGTAAAACAAATAATCTTAGATTAATAAATGAAATGAATTTAACTGGAGAATTTAACTTGCACTTAAGTTTAAAATGATTTTTAATAAAATACGAGCTGAAACACCATAAATTATTAGTAATTATTTATTCATGTTTGCCTGAACCAGTTTGTTATTCTAAAACATTATCCTAAAACAAAAATTTTTTATGCTTTATTCGACAACAAATATTCAGTTTGAAAAATGCGAGGAAGTTATCTAATATTTGCAATTTTATGTGCTTAAGAAATTAAATACATCGGAAATATGTTTCTTTCCTTTGAAATAACTTCAATGTTTTTCATAAGTGAACATTCACACTTGAATATATGTTTAAATTGATTGCTGACATTGTCTGGGCATGAATATATGGTCAAATTGATATCTGTTATTCATAATGACTAGTATAAATACATAACTCTTGTTTATGCTCAGCTGCAGCCACAGGGATCTTTTAACTTTAGAACAAACGTTTCTAGTCTATAAAGTAATTGTTAAAAATAATTGCTGAATTTCTACAAACTACTGTTTTTTTTTTGCACTACTCTTTTTTTTTTTTCTTTTGAAAAAACACATTATGCTACAAAGTACACAAAAAGTAGCAATTATTGTACATAGTTTCACTACTTGTAGTACATTACTTCAGATCTCTGTTTTTTCCCTATAAAAATTAGGTAAATATTGTTAACCCATGTTTATTGACAGGTAGTGGTTTGTTATTTATAACTGATTGGAATATATGATTTCTATATTGTAGATATGATTTCTTTCTACATATCATTTATTGAATAAATAACTACTCAATTTATTGGTAATATTATTTAATATTTTTGCATGTCCTTATCAGTCTTTCATGAAAAGAAAATTTTTTGATATTTAGTTTTTTAAAAAAAAAATTCTGCTTATTAAAGCTTTTCTGCTATTTGAGTGTTTTTGTGTATATTGTGCAGCTGCAATAAAGTTATAGTGTCCAATGATACATACAAGGAGATGTTCACAAAAGTGGCATAAACAATAAGACTTTGTTCTGAAGATGGTAAAAACCATAAGAAAATGATTTATTTTACAAAACAACAAAAACTATGGGAAATCTTACTTTTTTATAGAGTGAAAAAACTATACAAAAACATGGTTTTTCCTAGGACCGTAAAAACTTCATATGGTCAATACTGCTCTGAACCATGCATCTGCACAGAATCTTGCTCTCCCTACAACAATGCGCAATAAATAAAATTGCATCTTGCAAATAAAAGTTGACGAAAAAAGAGCTTTATGCTAATATATTTTTCTTAATGTTTGTGTTAGGGCACCACATAATGAATAAAATATGCTGATTATTTTAGTCTTTGGTAATTATAAAATAAATTTCTTTAAAATAGATTGTGTAGATAATTGCTTATATTTTCTTTCTTTTTAATGAAAAAAACTATCTTATGAACCAATTGATGCAATGCAATAAATTTTTATTTATTTTTTGAACATTTGTTATAAACTTTAAAAGTATTTGTACTCATGTTAAGTAAAGGAATATATTAAGTACAGAGTGTCTTTTAAATGTACAGAGAGTTCTTTTAAGCGGTTTTAGTTCTACTACTTTTAAGCATTGTTCGACAACAAATTTATGGCTTAAGGACCAAATGTATGGCATTTGAGAAATAATTACCCTTTAATTTTTTCAGGCAATTTCACATATTTTTATATTTTTTAATCAAACTTCCTTGTTACAGATTTAATAAATAATATAAATTTTTCACCTAAGTAACCTAATAGAATATAATTAAATTTAAGAATATAATAAAAAGTAGCCTTACAAAATGTAATTAAATATAAAAAAAATCTATTAGGTGCTTTTGTAATAAATATGTAAAACACAAGTTTGTTCATTTAATGGTTGAAATGAATAATATAATGTTATTTTTTGTAATTGTATATATGCTCTAATACCTTAATAGATTATTTTTGAAAAATCGCTTGCATGCATAAATAACAACAAATGATGCATTTTTTAAACTAAGCTAGATAACATTAAATTTACATAAAAAATTATGTTTCATGCCGTAACCACTCTCCTTTCCTAAGATATATGGGTTATTTAAATAAAATTTTAAAGCCATAGTCATATCGACAAAATTTCATAAGATTCATCTTTATTTTGATGAAGAAAAAAAAATTCTGAAAAAAAAATTTAATTACACAATAAATTAAGATTACATTACACATATCTGTAAAAAGTAATTTTTAAGATATGGAGAAAAAAAAAATCATATTTTTCAGTTAGTTGGCTATCTGTTGATCACAAAAGCAAAGTATTACAAGTGGTGAACTTCGACATTTTTTTTTTCCTGTGGTTTTTTATAAAAGAGTTTCATATTTTAATCTAAAATAATCACCCTTTCAAAAAAAGAAGAAAAAAAATGAAAAATACATAAGTTAACAATCGAACTCTATATGAGTTTCAAAAAGGAAAAATTTTAAAATTTATTCAAATAATAGAAAGTAAGAGGACACTGTCTCAAAAAATCATTAAGTTTTTCAACCCTTAAAATCAGTTAGGTTAATAAAACTAATATTTTCCAGTCGGTATCATTAACAAATCAACGTGGCTGTTTTAGAGATTTCAAGTAATCAAACTGTTTTAAAAGAAAAAAAATCTGATTTTTCTTAAATAAAAAATATTTTCCTCGTTTAATCATAAAAAATCATTCTAATTTCATACTATTTTATTTTCATGTGGACATAAAAGTAGAATAAATGCCTATTTTTGACCCTCGTAAGATAAGAAACTTAATTCCCACATATATTATTAGAAATGCGAGGAACGTTCTTTGATGAAGTTTATCGAAAGAAGTAAGGTTGAGGGATTTTCGGTGGAGATCAAAGTTATTTACGAAAGTGGTACGCCCTGTTTTTTTGTGTACCAAAAATTGAATTATTTCCTTCGGTTTAAAAAAAAAACTTTTTTAAAGAATATTTTATTTCTTTCTTTTTCAGTTTTGTATCTGATAGGTCGTTCATGAAGGAAATAGGTGTATTTCAATTAACAACAGAATGTAGATAAATTGTACTCGAGGCATTTTGAAATAATTATACAATATGGGCATTTTAGCTTGTCCTAAATTTCGATTTACCATAAATATCAACTGAGAGAAGGATTCTGATTGTAACGGTCAGAAAACGAAGAATACTTGTATTATCATCTAATAAAATTTCTGAACTCTAGCTACAGGGAAAGTGATAGGAATTCCGATTGCGAGAAGCCATATATAAGTCTTTTGACAGATAAAATATGCAAAAGCGTACACGTTATCAGTTCTTTAAAAAAGTTCTTCTTTACAGGTTTTTGGTTTTTCTTAAAATTGAAACACTGATTTGTAATCAAAAAATTAAATTGATTTATAGTTGTACTTTTAAACCTAGTGTGCACATAAGTTGAATAGAAATTATGTTTTTTTTTTTTCAATTTTTAATGCGTAATTGTACCCTTAGATTTTCAATTTAAAAACCCTTAGATTTTCAATTTAAAGGGACACCGAATTAAGTGCATATCAGTTTCTACAAAAATAAAAGAAATGAAATGTTATGTTTCTCATTTATTAATTTTATAAACTATGTAGTACAAGTAGTCAAAAAAAAAAAAAAGAAAGAAAAAAATTTATTCTTTTAGACGTTAGTCACTCACTTCGAACAAACCACTTTCGTAATATATTTCTATTAACGGCGAACATTTATCCCACAATTTTTAAAAACGATTCGCCCCACATTTTTTATTTTAGATCTGATTAAATATATTTTCCCATTTTTAGCCTACTTGTTTTTAAGATATTTATTTTCCAAGTTGTAAATTATTCATTTAAAATTTTTAAGTTATTTTTTTGGATTCTCTTATAGAAATTTTATAACTCATTAGTTTGATTGAAAAGTTGTTCAAAATCTAACACAGTTCTGATTATTACTAAATATATAGAAAACATAGATTAATTAGGCTAAGGTTGGAAGTAGAAATGTAATCGCTTCGGCTAGAGCTCCTAAAACTTAAAAAGAACTTAAAGAAATTATAATTTTTTTCTGAATAATTTAAAGGAATCGCGACAACCACTTATATATTTGTTATTTAATCATCTAATTGTGAGCCAATGGACGCTATTAACACACTCTATTACAACTTGTCAAATAAATCATACGTTACATTCAAATTAAACAAAAATAGGATAATTCGTTTCAAATTAAATTTATTGTGCAAATGGGTTAAAAGAATAATTTCTAGTTTCAGGGAATAGGGACATAATTACACATCGTCTATGAATGGAATTTAAATACACTTCTCCCTCAGTGTTATTGTTCAAAAACAGGTTTTTTTACAGACATTCCACCCCACTTCCTCTGACCTCGAGGATGCTACTTGCCAAGAAATTTACCTCAAGCAAAGCTCATATTCTTTTCGTTCCTGTGTTGAACATAAAGCTACCTAAAAGTACCTAGAACTTAAATTATTCGCGTGAAAGTTTTCAATAAATCAACTATTCTTTCTTTACACAATTTTTTTCCAATAAAACTTTAATAGAAAATATAATAATTTTTGTAAAAACAATTAAATAAACTATCTTAATAATTGAGTGTTAGGGTTTTAATAAGTCAAGTACAAAATTTTTTGCTAAGCCTTATAATTTAGAACTTCTAATATTTTTCAAATCGATATATAACTTAAAGTTTCTGCGTCTTCTAGTTCCAATGCTAATCGGTGGCGTAACTAACTAGTGGAGAACAAGATAGGACTCCTATCCCTGAGCACCAATATCTTGAAAATGATTAAAATTAAATTATAGACTAAAATGCTCTTTTTTAAAAGTTTAATTTGCTAATTATAAGCCTCATAGCTTCTTCAAATTTCTATTTTCTTTACCAAAAAATTGAACAAGATGTTTATTATTATTGATGTTTATTTTGCATGAAGAGCATTTTCTATTATTATTTTTTACAAATTGGTAATATATTCAATGGAAAATGTCTTTAGGAAAACAGCATATCGTTCAATAAAAAATATCAAAGTATAATATAAGAACTACATCAGTATAATATACACTGTTAAATTTTAAACTAAATCGAATTAAAATTGATAAAGTTACTTAAGAATCACTGTGTAAAGCTGCAACATTTTATTCAAAGAAAAATTTAAAAAATAATTACAATTGCGTTTTATTTAAGTTTTAACCATAAGTAGAGCAAAAACTTAATTTGGCCTTGGATGCCCAGTTAGTAAAAGTTCATACGCTGGTATTTTATTAATTTCAAAAAATCATATGACTCATTGAAACTAGCTTGCGTACAGCCGAGAAAATCTTTTATTATGTATTTAGATTTTTCGGAATAAAAGATACAAAATCAAATTTTGCTCAAGCCGTAATTTCTACATGAAGTAAAGATAATAAAATTTTATTTCATTCACGCTAAAAATGCATTTAAATTTTTGACGTGGCATTATTTTATTATAAATTTTAATAATGCTATTTGCTGCTGTAAAAATTACAATCCAAATATTTATATATATATCTGTGTGTACACACTATTTTTAAAAATTAAATTAAAGCAAATTTAACAAAAATGAATTTATAAACTGCCAAATTAAACGGTTTTTGCAAATAATCTGTAATGGAAATTAATTTTTCATGTAACGCTTTAGAGCAGGGTTTCTTAACCTGTGGTTCATGGACCCCTTAGGGGTCCATGCGTCATACTTTGGGGGTCCGCCGACTATTTTTAAGACGATTGGATCAATAATATTTAAATAACATTGATCTTTTTTTTTATTCTAAAAGATGAAAATACATACATATTTGAAACTAGGTGATTGAGATACCCCAAATTCAGTGCGGACCCTCTAATATCCCTGTCATATTTTTAACATTCTCCACCAACCGACTTTCAGTTTGCAGCAGCAGGGCAACCCCCTGATTACGTCCGATTTGTTATTTTTATAATCCTCTATCAACCCCTCATTTTTTATGAGCCGTCCCTTTGCTCTTTTCTCTTAGATATGCCAGCAATCCTCCATAATGTGAGGAAAAGAACATTCGCAAACCGTAAAAAAATTTAACATTTTCAAAAACACAAAGTAGCCTTCGAATTTTATTTCAATTGAAAATAAAGTAAAGTAAAAATAATTAATGATTTTTGCAATAATTTTTTTACAGGGGGTGGTCTGTGACTTCTTAAAATTTTTTAAAAAGAGTCCATTATACCAAAAAGGTTAAGAAACACTGCTTTAGAGTTTTCAACGCTAATCACATATTATGTATCCTTAGCTTCCGAGCTAAAATAATTTTGCCAATTCTAGTGTTTAATTTTTTAAGAAAATCTCTAGCTCACAAGTTATTTTCTTTTAAATTCTGTAAAATATATTTTTATTCAAACTTTCTGGGTGTTCTTTGATGTTTTCTAATGTACTAATGTTTGCTAAAAATTAAGTAAAAAAGATATTTTTATTGTGGATTTGAAGTTAATATTCATGTTTAAAAAAAAAGTATCGAATTTTTATAAAAAATACAATAACGTACAAAATCTCAATTAAGTATAAAAACGGAATTAATTATCAATGAAAAAAAAACAACTATTTTCTTTTATCACCGAAAGGTTTATTATTATTAATAACTGAATTAAATTGCGATCGAAATTTATACTACTTTCCGACTAGCTACAGTACTCGTATCTCTTCCGGAGCTCCTGAGCTAATTGACAACACAAATCGTTCCCTGATCACAGCAGAGTTTATTACCATTTTATCCGCAAATAGAACAATCACCACTAAATATCTTGAACTCTTTCTGAGAACCAAAGTGCTCTAAATGCAACCATTATTCTATTGACAAAACAAGCTGCGTTATCTCCTAGATCATTGGTTCCCAAACTTTTTTGTCTCGTAGACCCCTGCTTACCTGATATTAATTTTTTGTAAATTCATCAACTTCAAATGTATTTTTGACAGCTGGTATAGTGCTACTTACTGTGACAGATATAAATTTTTAACTGTAGAGAAGTGTAGTGTGAAAAACTTAAGAAAAAACACATGTTAATTTTATACATTTATTAATTAAATTCAAATTAAAACGAGTCAAATTAAAATTTATTATCTGTTATATAAAATAACTAAGCAATAAATAAATGCTTTTAGAGGGAGGGATGAACCTGATACTTTAATAAGTAATTATCAACATTTGGCATCAGTTTAGTAAGGTTTAATCTCAAATCTCATCAGTAAATGACAGGGCCGGATTTAAGCTTGGTGGAGCCCTTATAAGTTCAATTCTATTTCTGTACACCTAAAGTAAACTGTCATTATTTTTTATTGTTGAGTATTAACATTAAATATTTTTAAAAATTTGATATTACTTTATTGTTAAATATATTAATTGTGATGAGACTATAATGTAGAACCTTTCTTTTATTGCACATATTTTTTGAACGATAGAAAAAAGTTACAACAGAAACAAATTTTAAGCACAGAGTAAAAATTTGGCATGCTGGAAGGGCCACTATATATTTAACAGAGTTTTTTTAAATTTCATTTTGAATATATTTTATTTGCAATTTTTAATGATTTTTTGCTAATTTTTTCTCAATTGTTTTTTCTTTACGATTCTCAATTGTTCACGACTACCAATGTTTAACTCGGTAGCCTTGTAATTTTGAACCGAAGCCAGAAGACAAGGGAACTGCTGGATCAGTACCCAGAGGTATTTCTTATGAGAACTTGGAGGACTTTGTGACCCCAACAGATTTAACATGCGTCAGTCACCATTTTATACATGGGTATTCTTCTGCCGGCTGGATTCAAACTCCAATTCTCACGAACACGAGTCAAGAGCCCCGTCAACCAGGCTATCCCGCCCACATTTATTAATTTATTTTATAACAGTCATTGCACAGCCAACCCAGTTTCGAGTTTACGACTACTAATATTCAAATCAGTAGCCTTGTCAATTCGCAATCCAGCAGTCCCTACACCCTGGAGCAGGTGAGGGCCGTTATATTAATACTGTTTGTAAAAATAAAAAGAACATTTCGTAAGCTGATATTATTTAATTGATGTTTACATTAAAAATATTTCTTCATTACTTTTGCTTTCTTTTTAATTGTTTCAAGTACATTTGTTAAATTTTAGTGCAAGAATAAAAATTGTCATTATTTATGTAAATTTTTGGCTTATATTTTTAAGGATTTATTAAAGGATCTATTAAATATCAGAGAGAATAAATGTAATACGGGTTTGAAGTATCAGCTCGTCTCTTTGTGTATAGTGGCTAGGATGTGCAAGAGCAGCATCCAGTCAAAACGAGCATTCAACATATCAATGAAACACACTAATGCTTTATATCAATTAGTTTTAGATAATTACAATTGTAGAATATGGAATGAATTTTATTATGGAATGGAATGTTTTAAAAGACAACTATCTGTTAAGGTTAAACATTTTAATCAACGAAAAAACAAAACCAATATTGGGAATAAATGTATTATTTTTAATTACTGATAAATTTTGTGACAGAAAAAAAATTAAAGCCTGATAGATTTCAGAATTTTAGAAACGCCTTCTAGTTTTACCAATCAAATAGGTTTCGATGTCTTTCATACCACCTGTCTCATTTGTGATTCAACATTATCATTTCTGTTTCGTTCTTACTTAATATTAATATGATTGCGACAGTTAATTTGCATACCTCTTTTACTACATTTTTCGAGGAGTTTAAAATATAATATTGAGGATTTTAACTGAAATTTGCTTTTTTTGTATGCCTCTTTCATTACGTCATCATCACATCCACACGCAACTCTCTCCTCTAAATAATGCTATATAAAATGAGATTGCAAAACAAACGTGTGTAGTTATTTAATTTCATATTCAAAAGTAATTGTTTTTTGAATTGACAATTTCAGTCATTTTAGATATTTTTAAGTGCTATTTAAAACAGCTGCATATCACATGAAAGCATTGAATATATAATTTGTACACTTTTAAAGTAAAACAAAAGGAAAATTCTGATCCTTAGAAACAGATATTAAATAGTCTAATGATCGAATGAAGGGGTTAAATAAAAAAAAACTTTTTTATCTTTTAAACTAAAAAATTTATTTATAAATAATTTATTAATACTTAAATTGCTTGAAAGATGATATGTTTCATTCTAATGACAATGAAGTTTTTTGTTTTATTCAGTCATTTATTTATATTTATTATGTCCGATAATGCAGAAAAGAAGTATCTCGGGGCCCCAAGCTACAGCTTATACGTAAATCCGGCCTTGGTAAATGATGTCCAGTCTGTTTTTTCTTTTTTTGTTAGGAGATTAGTAATTAAATTAGAAATGTTTTAAAACATTAAGCTAATGCATTACTATATTATTTCATATTTTTAACGAAAGCTGCTTATTATTTCTTGTAACAGCATATTCCATTATTCAATATTATGAATATTTCGTTTTTTTGTTTTTTATACTTATTATTTAAAAGATAAATACAGAAAGCATCACTATTGAAGTAACTTAAAAAATTATTAAATTAAAGATATTAAAATATGAAAAAATTATCAGTTTGTGAAACTAACAAATGTTCTCTTTTTTTTTAAACTTCAATTTATTTTAAACGATTCATTTCGCAACAAGTCACTACTCACAATTATGTGAACCAAATAAATAATTAGGTGATCAGCAAATGTCGTCGAATACGGAATAAATTATTCGGAAAATCAATAAAACAATATGTTTGTTTCGTGTCCTAATTTTTTTTAAAGTACCAATTTTTCTTTACTTAAAGAAAAATAAAATAAAACTCTTTTTGGATTGTATAAAAAGTATCAAAGTCAAAACTTATCTTAATAATTACTATATTAATATAAATTTGAGGTCCACTTTTATTTTCGATGTTGAGCTGGAATAAAAGATTATTACTGATGTAACGAATGCTTGAATTAGAGTTGCACCATATCCTAAAATTTTACTGGCTTTGAGTACCCCATAAATAAAGAAAAGAAAAGAGAGACTTTGCAGTGAACGAGTCATTAGACAATGCCAACCTTCATCTATCAAAAGGTGTCTCAAAATTGAATCAAGTTATCATGTCTTATATATAAGTGAATTGATGTTAAAAAATAGTAGTGGTAGTTACGCCACAATTCATCCCCTCTGTATTTGTGAAAGACCAGGAGAGCTGGATTAAGGTCACCAGGTTTTGAGCTTTAGCCATGAGAGTTGTATTAAGTTCATGGCTGTGTGTAGTGAATCAATGTTTAATAATCATATTGGTAGTTACACCACATGTCTTTAATAAATTTTGTGATTTAAGTCTGTTATTAAACACAACAAAATAAAATTTATAATTTTAGTTCCAAATTGCATAACCTAAGGTAAAAATATAAATAGAGACAAGTTTCCTAATATAGTGAAGATTTCATGGAGAGGGAATCCATCAAAGCTAAAAAATAATCATTTCACAAAAAAAAAAAAAAAAAAAAAATATTCAATTTAAATAAAAAAAAAAAAATTCAACAATTTCAGTTCAATTGTTACAACTTTGATCAAGACATAAAAAGTACATCCGAAGAACTGAGATTAGAAATAAATTATGAGCTGGATTATGACCAGGAGAGCTGGATTAAGGTCACCAGGTTTTGAGCTTTAGCCATGAGAGTTGTATTAAGTTCATGGCTGTGTGTAGTGAATCAATGTTTAATAATCATATTGGTAGTTACATCACATGTCTTTAATAAATTTTGTGATTTAAGTCTGTTATTAAACACAACAAAATAAAATTTATAATTTTAGTTCCAAATTGCATAACCTAAGGTAAAAATATAAATAGAGACAAGTTTCCTAATATAGTGAAGATTTCATGGAGAGGGAATCCATCAAAGCTAAAAAATAATCATTTCACAAAAAAAAAAAAAAAAAAAAAAAAATATTCAATTTAAATAAAAAAAAAAAAAATTTCAACAATTTCAGTTCAATTGTTACAACTTTGATCAAGACATAAAAAGTACATCCGAAGAACTGAGATTAGAAATATGATTTTCATAACCATATAACATATTTTTGGTCTCAATTCCTTTAATTTAAGGAAAACATTTTAATTTAACTCATCATTTTGGGTAAAAATAAGGTAAATATTTTGAATAAGAGGTAAAAACAATCTACCATGGCAAATAATTTTAATAAAATGTTTCTGATGGTCAATTGAGCTAATACAAAAAAAAAAAAAATCAACTATATTTCCGGACTGCATTTCTTAATTAGTGGTTACATTTAAAACTTTTGTAACATTTAAAAGAATAAAGTTTTTTTTTTTAAATAAAAACATAAAAAAATTGCCAAAGGAAGCAAAATTTTAAATTATATAAAAACAGGAAGACTGAAAAAGAATTTAGTAGTTCGAACACAAAACCTAACTTTCGTCACTATTTGTATAATAACTTTTACAGGACTTAGATTGGTCATTTTATTCAACTATATCACTATATAAAATTATTTTGAAAAAAGTAGTAAAGAATATTTGCAGAATTCTAATGCAAAGAGTGTTAATTTAAACCTCTTAGGCTTTGATCGAACTGCTGCAGAATTTTTAAAGTTTTTGCTAACAGATAAACAACACTAAATATGTATAATGGTTATTAAGCAACAAATTATTTAACATTATTATTTATATATGGTACAATTTGAAGGTTTCATGGAGCTTTTATTAACAAATACTAGTATCTTTTTACATTTATCAGGTAATTTTTGACATCAAATAATTTACATACATTTCTTTCCTTTTTGTTACTTTAGATACGACTTTTAATATTGATAAAATCAAAATTTAAAAAAACTTAACAACACTGTGAATATAGGGATAAATTCTGCATTAAAATTTTTCTTTTTTCTCAAATGAATGTCTCAAGAAAAAAAAGAATCATGCCAATCCTGGATAAAACTGAAGTTATATAATCGAAACCATTGAAAATAGATAAACTTTTTTTAAACATTTTCTTAATCAGATGGAATGAAAAAAAAGGTAAAAAAGTCATCTGCAAAAGCACTGGTAATACAATTCTATTATACCATTTAGCAAAACTATAAAACATCAGTCATTATTAGACAATTGTGTTTCTTTTAAAAAATGATATTTTAAAATTGAAGCAATAATCAACATTTATAGACTGCATGTTTTAATATTAATAAAAAACAAAGGCTTTCAAACTGAAGGTATTCAAATTATAATTTGACATAATTAAATTTAACCTATCTTATATAAAAGGGTTTTAATAATCTTAGTTGGACGAAAATAAAAGTATTATTCGAATTTCAAAAGCGCAAACAGAATAATCATAAATTTTTAATATATTCAATTAAATGCTACTGCTTTAATGTGCCTTATTTTGAAGGATATACTTGTACAAAAATCTTCTATATTACATTTAAAAATGTAAATACTTTCAAATAATTTTTTATAATCATAAACATGGTTAATTTGAAAAACCAAGGGCTTAAGGCACAAAAATCACACAGTGTGTACTCTACTCAATGCCATTATTTCAAAGGAAGTGTGTATACCTTGCTTATGTAGAAAATTTCTTTTAATAGGGTGCAGTAGGAATGTATACAGGAGCATGGCATACTGTCGTTTGATTGTTTTTGTTATGATAATCCTAAATTAAGCATTTTTTATTCATGCAAAATTGCTTAAATTTTTTTTCCAATATTCATCTATATAATATAATTTAAATATAATAAAATTTAAATGGGCAAAAAATTAATAAATGTATGTGTATGCATAAGGTAACAACTCTTTATTATTATAATAAACTTTAAATTATGTTATAAAATAAACAAATAAATAAAAAGAGTGAAACCACTGTAACCAGGTTCTAGTTAAAATTAGTTGCAGTTAAAATAAATTGCAAAAGTTCAACATGCTATTTTTAGAAGAAAAAAAAGAAAGATCATATTTATAAAATTTGTAAATTTTAGTTCTCTCAAATTGCAAAATTTGCCATCACAATACTGCTTTTTGAACAAATAAAATACTCAAAAGTAAAGCTATATTTTTTAATTAAATTATCCGTACTCAAAAATCTAGTAGATGCTTTTGAAGAAAAAATGCTTGCAAATTTTAAAATTCTTTTGAGAAATTCCAGTTATCAGCCATCAACACTTAATACACAAAAAGTGAATTTAACACCTCAATCGTTATATATATATTTTTAAAAAATTATTAATAATAGGTCATTAATTAACAGGGTCATCTATTTTATTTGATAATAATAATTTCCAAATAATGCAAGACTGAAATTGATTTTTTGTGTACGTGCTAACATTAAATACAATTTTTTAAACTTCCGATTCTTGAGAAAATAAAAAAATATTGAGCTCTTATTCGTTTAGAAAATATAACGATTTTGATAGAAATATTTTAGTAGCGTATAAATATTAGTAAAACTAACTAGCAGATAATTTTATTTTGAGACATTTGCCAGAAATTTCAACAGAGTATGTAGATTAAATTATTCTTATGTCTCTAAGTTTTAACACTTTTAACATAAGAAATACGATGTTTTAACACCTTTGCATCTAGATTTCCAACGATTTTTCTTTGGTTCAACTTTCAAGTTTATTTTGAATTTAAATGTGAAGAAACAACATAAATGAAAGCTACGTGATATCAATGTAAACATTAAAATTGCTGATGCTAGTCGCTAAATCCTGAATAACTCTCTTTCAAGCTCGTTCGTAAACAACTGAAAAAACAAAATATTCTGATTTTCGATGCTGGAAAAATTATTAATTAGTGACTTTTCTCCCGAACAGTTAAACAAATTAAATACTGAATAAAATGTTTTAAAACTGCTATTGGAATAAAGCTAACAATCTGTATTAATACCTAAAACAAAAAGAATTTGCAATTAATGAGAATATAAATAAGTATTTTATGCTTTTTTTCGCAAATTGTCCTCACTAGCGGTAAATTCACATTTCTCGTAGCCTTGTAGCGCCATCTAATTTCCAGAACCAGAACTACAAAATCAAATGTAACAAAACTTTTATATGCTTTTAAAAATAATTCACAACCTAATTTTCCAAAAATAAACATTTTAGGTTCTGGCTAACAAGATTCTTAAATGTCGTGTACGCTATTTAATCTGTGTAACTGTTCGGCGGTTTTTAACATTACAGGTATACGGCTTTAGGACCACCTTAATGATTTTTCAAGTTTTCATAATGCAGAGCTGCCATCTAGTGATGGAATAAGTAAATCAAGCATATTTGAAATGAAAATAGAAGGGAGTAAAAAAAGAAAATTTAATTTTGGAAGGGATGAATTTTTGTGTCCTTGATAAATGAAGTCATTTGAGAATTTTTTAGAATTTAAAACAAGAATTTACTGACATTGTCAAAAAGTTAGAAAACAATTGTTTATATATTCAGATGAGCAAATATTTCCGAAATAAAGAAAGACTATTGATGTTTACGTTTTATAGAACGTAATATATTAACATTTATACTATGTTTTCAAATTTAATTAGTTAAAAACAAATAAAATGAATATGTAAAATTAACATATTAATATTTACTTACCACAACAGATTAGATATCTATTCCATGCTGCAAAATTTCAGTACGTGAAATTAACAAGCCATCGGCCATCACAAATATGAGCATGATCATTGGTGATTTAACAGATAGAAAAAGTCGCCACGATGATTGAAAAAGGTAACCCATTTTTCGTTGCCACCGGAAAGATGGGACCTTCATTTCTTCTTATGGGTTCCTTATAATCTATGAAACTCGTGAATCATATAACTGCTTGAGTTGAGATGTTTTATATATAATTCAAATTAAAATAATTAGTTAATTTCACTAGATTTAATTATGTTTCCTCAATCTTTTTATAAATTTTTGCGTTCGAAACTTTTTTAAAATTTAATGAATAATAGTATTAACTTATCAAACTATAATCTAACCGTAACTGTAACCATAGTACATCATTCAAGATAAATCACGCAAAATTTGAAAACAGTTGTAGGCCGTCTGCTATGTTGTCAGAAGATTTTAATGCTTTTATTAAGGAGAAAGTTAATGTATAAGAATTATATTATATTTTGCAAATATGGGGGATTTCTTAGATTTAATTCAGAGTCATTTGGACTCTCTGAAATTTGCTCAAGACTCTGATTCGATCTCTGAAAAAGAAGTTTCTATCTTAGAGACAATACAGAAACTTCATGATGATTATTTAAACTTTGATTTAAAAGAACAGGAAAGGGGTAAAATACTTTTTCAAAAATGAAAACTAATTTGCTCCACATATACCACTAATATTTCTTTCTGTAGTTTATTTGTCAGATATTCTCTATTTTTTGATTTAAATTCTAATAATGCATTTTAACAGGTAGATTATTTGTCTAAGACGTAATATGCTACTTATATGTACTTGGAGTCCTGTGATTTTTTCTATTGTAATTGAAGATAAAGGAGAAAATTATTTAGAATCTCTGCCTCAAAATAAAAGAATTTTACATTCTTGTGACTTTCTAATAAAGGTTATATTATTAAAGATTTAAATTTTATCTAACAAAAGGTAAATGTAGACTTAATAATTATCAAAGATTTGATACATAATTACAGTTTTTAAGGGGAGACATTTCTGCATCTGAAAGTGATAGGGAGATATTTTAGTATCATAATCAGTCCCGCAAACTGATCTCCAAGGTGTTAAATAGATTTTAAACATACAAATTTTTTTACAATAAAAAATGTAAATATTTGCTAAGGAAGGACTATGAATTTTATCTTTCGAGTTACTCCCTTTCTATGATGTTTTTTTTTTAGTTTCTCACGTGTTGCTACCCGGAAGTTACCATGACTTGACGATTATTCTGCCACCACTCACAATACGGAAGTCTCCCCAGTGATAGTGCCATCTGCACTAAAGTACTTGTATTTACAACTAATTAGAAAAATATGTGTTGTGCTTTGTCTAGATACGAATATGGTTATGTATATTACTTATAGAGACTGCTGCATTCAGTCTCTTCTTCATTCATTTCTATATCACTGCTAGGAGGCATTTCCGTATCGAGATCTGCCTCACCAACTACAATCGCCAAGGTGCCAGATTGATTTTAAACCAGAAATTATTTTTTAAAGGGAACAAAAATTTGTGAGATTTGCCTCGGGTGACTACGAGTTAGAAGATATTTTCATATCGTGATCTGTCGCCCTTATTACTGTCAACAAGGTACCAAATAGATTTTAAACTTCCAATTTTTTTTTTTTTTTTTTAAGAAATATGTATTTGTTTGCTTGGGGATAGCTATGAATTATACCTTTTGAGTTGGGTCGGTCCCTTTCTGTGATGTTTTTTTTAGTTTCTCTAGGGCCACTGCCCGCAAGTTGCCAAGACTTGGCGATTATTCTGCCACAGAACACGATACTGAAATCTCCCCACGAGTTTTACCTACCCTTCAAGTTCATCCCTTTTTGTGGTGTTTTTTTTAGTGTTGCGTGGACCGCTGCCCGGAAGTTGCCAAGACTTGGTGATTATTCTGACATAGGTCATGATACGGAAATTTCCCTGTTAGCTTTCATGTAATTGAAGGAAAAAATCATATAGCTCAATTTTTAATAATACACAATGTTATCGTTATGAAAAAAAAAATATTTTTCACAAGTGTTGTGCAAGCTTATAGGAAAAGTGTATACAATAAATTTTTAAGTCATAAGAGAAGCAAAGACACTATTTATTATTTCAAATTATTCCTTTTTTTTTAAAAAATTAAGTTACCTTTAAAAGTTTTATCAATTTGATATGTCTGTTTTTCTATTCCTTAGATAATGATTTTCGTTATTTGTTTAGAAACTAATGTAATATGATCTTAAATGATAATTTTTATTTTGATATTGTGATCATTGTGCTATGCATTTAACCTTTCTAATTAATAATGATGAGTTTTTATCCATGTGTTTTGCTAAATTTTCAAATATTACAAAGTGAAGTGTTATGAGATACAGCTGATAAACAATAAATTTTTTAATTCATCACAATCTTGAAAATAATTTTAATGTGTAGCTATAATAGTTTTTTTAAAAAGTTATGTGTATTAATGTATGCATGTTTTGCTATTTTAGAAATTGGTAATGCACGAATTTTCTGCAATGATGGAATTCTTAGTCTTTTAAGAAACCTATTGATAGTGAAAGAGGTAAAATTTTATTATTTAAAGGTATTATAGTTTTGTGGATACAATTGAGTATTTCAACTACCTACCTTACATGCTTATTTTCATACTGATATTTTACTCCATCAGCCTAATTAGTATGTAATAGGCTGATTAATGTTATTAAACTTGAGAAATAATTAAAAGTTGCAGGGATCTGTATTTAATAATGTTTCATTGCTTTGGTTAAAAAGCTTGGGTAGTCCTGCTGTGTGAGCAATGCATTAGAAAGAAAAATCTTGCAATTGTAATTAGTTTGCAGTTAAAGTAGTGTTTGAATATAACATGTTAAAAAATCAGTCTAAGTACTCAGAACTAGTACCAGTGGCTATTCAAAAAAGTTGTTTTTTTTAGATAATTTTTTTCATCTTTGTTATTATTTATTGAGAAGGGAAATTTAAAGCTGATGAGTGAATTTCAAAACAGATTACAGTTGTAAATTACTATCATTTTCTAACGCAGGTTGTATTATAACAAACAGATAAATTATAAAAGTAAACAGTAAAACTTTTTTTTAGATATTACTCTATTTTATATTTTATAATTAATTGGAAATGTTTTATTTTTCAACCTTTTCCAGGTATTTAGATTGTTTTAGCTCATTTTTTCATTTTAATTTGAAAGATATGTTTCTATAAAACATTTCTTCTGTTTTTAATGATTTAAATAATGACTATAAAGTAATGGCTATATCACACGAGAGAAAATACGTGCAACTGCAAGTGTAAGTGCAACTGTAAGTGAAATTTCTCCAAAAATTGCTCGTGTGATATAGAAATCACGGTTGCACGAAATATCTGCAACCGTTCAGGCAATTTCTTTCATGAACCAATCAGATCGTTTGCTTTTATGACGTTTCAATTTTATGTGATGACGTATACAAATGTAAATAAAAATGGCGGCGATGTTGGTGAAGAGTATGATCGGATGAAATTTTTTTATAGACGAAACGGAACAGTTTTTTAGTTTAATAATAACATTTTCTTTAAAATCAAAGCATTAAAAATACTTTCACACGATGAAATAACCATCTCAATGCAGTTGATGTACTACCATAACAGGAACCTGCACATCATTTTAGTATCGGTGAGTATAGTACACTATTTTCTAGATAAATTTTCTTTTAAAATATTTATTTATTTTAAGCTAATAAAATTAAAACTTATTATAATTTGTTCCGATCAAAGTTTTAATTACTTTAAATGGAAATAATTTCTATTTTTATATATGTAAAGATTTATACTGGCGAAAAGCTTTACTTTGAAATATTCGCCAAGCAACTCGCCAAACTTTGTTACATTATTATAACATAAAATATAATAATGCTTATATTTCTTTATTTTCAAATTTTAAACTTTATTACTGTTGATTGTAAAAGCATGTGTCCGATTATTTGAAATTTTTTTATTATTATAATTATTTGTGAATTAATTATTTTATTCTTCCCTAAGAATTCTTTTAATTTTTGAAAATCTAAAATGCAAATTTCCAATCTCCTTGTCTGTTTCTACATTCATCCCCTCTAATCTTTTTTTTTTGTGTGTGTGTGATGATTTACTAATGATACTTTACTTTTTATTTATACTTCACATTTATATTTTGATACTTAGCTTTTCTACAATGACAGTAAGTATGTAAGTGTACCTTACTAATTTTTCAATATACATAAATTTTTAGTAGTCTTCGATCATAAATACAATCTATTTTTCTTAAAACAAATTTCAATCCAAACATAAGAACTACAAAACCAAATATACCTGCCATATTTCATTAGTGTATAGAATAATCTTAGAACTCTAATCAAAATATCTGTCAAACTTAAAATAAGTTTAAAGGGGATACCTAAGGGCTTAAATGATTTCAAATTAATGGTATTTAATCTCTCTTATTCTAATAATGTGTTGGTAAAATTTTATCATGAAAGTGATTTCTTTCTTTTATTTCAGATATTTCGTATAATCCTGTAAGGTTTGTCTGGTGAAGAAGGAAAGAGATACAATACTGTTTTTATGAAAGAAATTAAAAAATAAGAAATGAAAATGAATAATGTTCTAAATGTTTCACTTGACAATAAATGTTTTGTTTTTTAAATTGATTCTTGTATTATTTAAAATGCAAAACAAAACACGTAAAAGTCTGTAACAAAATAATATGATACATAAAAAGTATGTTCTTAATAAAATATTGTTTTTTTTTTTCATAGTTATAAATAAATTTTAATTTATATACTGTATATTACAATAAATTTGTCCTAAAATAAATCCTATAATTTTTAATTAAATTATCTCATATCAATAAAGAATGTTTTAAATTTTACAATGATAAATTGTAAGTATGACATTGAAAATCCTCTTATATTTAAAAAACAATTTTACTAAGAAATTGGAAAAAATAATTTTCATAAAAGTGATATTCCTGATATGCAATGTGTAAATGAATAAAATTGATGATCCCTTAAAAACTAAACTAAACTCAGCGGCGCGACAGCCCACAGAGGACCAAGGCCTTCTGTGCCCACCTCAGTTTTCTTGTCCTTTAGGCTCTGGGATGCAGGAGCATTTGTTCCGGTTAGGTGTTCAGCCATACGTGAAACCCCCAGTGTTTAGCTCCCAAGTATGCTTGGTACTCATTTATCGACCCACTGAAGGAATGAAAGGCTGAGTCAACCTTGCTCGGCCCGAGGATCGAACCAGGGACCTGTGGCACGACAGCGCGAAGAGCTACCGCTCAGCCACCGGGCGTGATGATTCCTTAATGCAATGTAAATTAATTTGATGACAATAAAATTCTGACACATTGTAGTATAGACATTATTTATTATGTATTTTTTAGACTAAATTAAAAAAATAGAATTGATTTGATAGAACTAATAGTTTTGATGTTATAAATATTTTATGAGCAAAAGGAAAGTCAAAAATTGTATATTTCATACATTAAACCCTCATTTCTTCTAAAGAATTATTTCAAAGAACTATGTTTTTTAATTAAGCTTAAAAAATTAAATTTGAAGAAATGCCTTACTTGTTTAGATAGCAATGTCAGTTGCATAAAATGGTATAAGTCATAAAATTGTCCTTTCTACACATGAAACTTTTATAAATTTTCGAGTAGCTAAACTATTAAATCAGACAGCTTGTTTTTATTCTCATTCGATTTAGTGTATACATAGATAACGATACCGCACTTGCCTAGCTAGCATGTTAGATAGTAAATATATATAAATAAACTATGCTTTTACAGGGTGCGGAGCCAAATTCAGCAAAAAATAAGCAACTTTTAAGAACATTTTAGGCACTCAAAAAATATTTTTAAGCACTATGTAAATTGACAAAATGCAAAAATAAATCTCAGACTTCACATGATCATGATAAAATAACTAGAATTTGACAAAGAACTCTTTTCTTGATTATATTAGCCATTAAAAAATGATCAAGAGATTTTTCGGTTCGATTTCAGAGGGTGAAAAATAAAGCCTGAAATTGAGAATATCTTGCAAAATACAGCAGAGTTGCACATGAGAAAGCAAGGATCTCACCGAACCCAGCTCACTAGACGCACATGCGGACTCACAAGTACTTTACCAAACCTGTAAAATGATTGGCGCTTTCATATGCTATGGACTGACGGTGCGCTGAAATTGATCGTGGTTGAATGAATTCTGAAAACGTGAAATAGAAAAATGTGAAAAACACGTTTTTACATAATACGTGGCGAAAATCGACATTCCCTTTCATAAATTTCATTTTCGAAAAGGGAAAATAAAGCACCTTTTAAAAACACCCATTAAGAAAAGCACCTTTAAGGGCCTTTAAAAAATGAAAATCGAAAATAAGCACTTTTCAAAAACGCTACGCACCATGTTTTATACCTTAGTCACTCAAATCAAGATAAAAAAAAATTGTCAAAATTCTAGATAGTATTTAAGTCCATCCCCCTTTCACTCCCTTATCCTTTTAGAGACGCAGCATGTATTTAAGTCCATCTCCCTTTCACCCCCTTATCCTTTCAGGGACGCAGCATGAAATTCAATGATATCTTAATATCATCTCATATTATGAGGTAGAAATCATAATCCTTTTTATACTATGCTACTTCACTATTGGGGAAATAAAGTTTTTTAGAATTTTAATTTGCTGCTGAAAAAAAGACTTAACACAAATACAAATGTAAAAAATTAAATCAAAATCAATCAATATTCTACAGCGTCTGTGATTTCTTTTTCCTCCCTTTACGAACATCGTTCAGAAACTATGATATAATAAAATATGATAAAATAAAATATGAGCCAAAAGTAAAGATAAATAACAAAATATGGTAACCCAATTACATGCAACCGTTCAGGCAATTAAGCAACCCTTTCGGCAACTCCGAACGGAGGAATTGCGCTTAGAGTTTCACTTACACTTGCAGTTGCACATATTTTTCTCTCGTGTGATAGAGGCATAAGTGAATTTTTAAATAAAGATAATTATTATTTTTAATAAAAAATAACAATAATTTCTTAAATATTAGTACTTAATAATTCTATTTTTAATTTTAATGCTACTATATTGAAAATCTATGTTTTTTTTTTTTTTAATAGCTGAGAAATGTCAAATTGAATTGTTTTAAGTTGCTGAATGATATCATTGAAAGCAGTGGTTCCCTGATTGGAGAATATGGATTTGATATTTTGGTGAGTTCTCATTATGATAAAGGATTGATAAAAGCTTATTATTACTTATTTATTTGTAAAATGTGTTCACCAAAGTAAATTATTTTGAAAATGTATTTGATTTGAATAAAATGTTCATGTTATTAACCGTTTTAAGAGCAGAGACTTTTTTGAACTTTTACCCAAATTAAAGGAAACTATTCTAATTTATGTAAGATTTCAATAATTTAATGGGGAAAAAATATCTAAATTTTGTTTTAATAACTAAAAAAAATTTTAAAGCTATTTTTTAAAATTTTTTTTTTTTAAATTAAAGAATAAAATTTTTAATATTTAAAATTTTTTTAAAAATTTTATTATATAATTATTTGTCTTGATTGAAACTATAATTTAAAAGCAAAACTGTCTATGTGGCGACACTCTATTTGCCTTACACAGAGTAAGTAAGTATGTTTCTAAAGAAGTCTTCGAACACATAGTAAATTTTAAGTAATCTACTGAACTTTCTTGATTACCTAGAAAAGCCTGATGTGTGAATAATTCTGAAAAAAATTAATTTCATGTTGAAGGAAGAATAAAAATTGTTATTCTAAGTGTTGAATAACTTTTACGTCGCATGTGTGATGAACTGCAGTTTAAAATATAAATATATGTTAAATCTGTATACAATATGATCAAACTGTGCACTAACTTGATTTTTATGTAAAAAAAGTTGAGCTTTGAAAAGGTATTAACATTAGAATTTTACATTGTTTGCAAAAAAGTAGCAGAATGTCCCATAAAAGCAACATTATACATTCTTAATTAGGGACCTTAGTAGAAATTGGTCCTTAATTCTTGCATCTATTTCTATGATTCATGTCAATTAAGGTTTTACAAATTACTGTAGAACCGTAACCTCCTTCATTCTAATCCTTTTGTTAACCAAAGTTGATTCCAAAGTGTTTTTCAAGTGCTCATATAGTTATTTTCTTTTAAATTTCAATAATATGCTATGATAATACACCAAGTTTTCAAAATAAAATACACTTTTTGTACTCCATGACTATACATGAGACAGATCATTTTATGTAAGTATCAAATAAATGTTTTGCTATTCAGTTGCTTTGGTTCTGTAAAAGAAATTACAATAATTAAGATACTATTGTAATTTCTGTTGTTCTAATCCGTCCTTTCATTCTTACTAGTGTAATTTAGCTAAAAGTAAATGTCTTATGTTATGTGTGATAGTTTTGTAAAATATTGCAGTGCATGTGGAATCAGGAAAAAGCCTTATGGAGGTTGATAAGGATTATTAATTGAATGAAATTAATTTCAAAAATCAATGAGATAAGCTTACGATTCATAATTAGATGCCGATCTATGCAAATGAGTTATTTAAAGACATAATGAAAGAGTTCTGCTATCTAGGGCAATTGTATAAGAGAAGAATTAAGTTTATATTTCTCTTATACTATTAAAAATGATGTTAGTTTTTGGTATTAAATTTAAATATATTGCACTGTTGAAAAGAAAAGAATTTAAATAATGAGTTTGTTGATGAAAGAAGATTAAGAAATGATGTTAGCTATGTAATCCATATAAGGTTTTGTGCCAATGCGTAGTTTAATCAAAGTATTGCTGTAATTGAAATAAAACTGAAATTTCTTATTTAACTTACAAATATATTTAAATTAATTCATTCAGGTTACACATAACTTATGAAAAAAATGTGTTTCGATAAATTTATTTATTGACTTTTATTTGCTTAGTTTTAAACTCGTGCATCATTTATTAATTTATGCTTTTTATTAGTATTTTACTTACCAAAAAGTAAATCTTTGTGAAAGTATATTATTTGATAGATTTAGAATTATAACATTATTATTATTTTTTTTAAATGGTAGGAAGTCTGCAAAAAGTATATGAAACAACGTGATGCTACAGCAGAAGTGAAAAAGGCTAGCATGATAACAATATCAAAGGTAAAATTAGTTTCGTTACATTATGTATTTATAGTTTGAAAACAGTTTGTTAAAAATTAATCTTTCATTTTTTATGTTTGTATGTATTTTCTTCTTCTTTTTTTGCTTTTTAATTAACATTAATAAAAATACTTGATAATTATAGAAGGTCTGCTTTCTTAGTTTTGAAATTAATTTTTCCTTTTTAAATTATTGGTAATGGCAGTATTTCCTTGGCAGTATGCTTTATAAAATATTTCCACATAGGCTGATGGATAATAATTAAATTTCAGGGTGAGATCCAGAGAACAGCTTGCAAAATGTGTATAATATACATAAATAACCATTTTGTTATTGGGATCTAAATCACCCAGACAACTATTTGAATTTTGTACGCCAATTTCTTTTAAAGAATAAAGAATTGAAATATCTTAACTGGATATGAAAATTATTGATAACCTGCTATTTTGTTAATGAAAAATACATCATTTATATGGCTCATATTGTGTGTGCTCAGCAAAAGAAACAGAATACGTTTCTTTAAAGAAATTACCCAAGATTAATTTCTTAACAAAAGGGGTAATTTGTATCTTTTATGTAAAGTTACATGATTGTAGATCCAAGAAAACTAGTATATTTCACGGATAGTAAACTCCTAATTATTCACTCTGAGTTTATCCACGGTAGATTTTCCGCTTTTGGGTTTATTCAAGTTCTGATTGTTTTGAAAGATTGTGATGTCAAATGCTATAATAAATTCTTATTAAACTGTACTGTTTATTTGCTCATAATCTATTCTGTATCAATATATATTATCTCCATGATTCTGTCATACAAAAATTTTTTGATGTGAAATTGTATTTGAGGTAAAGATTTAAATTGGATGAAATGAGTTTGCTTATTTTTTTTTCATTAGTATTGTAGTTAAAAACACGAATTATAATCAGTGAAGAGTTGTTCCAAAAACTGTAAAACATATACATGGGCATTTTGTGGATTAACCGCAAAATTTATCCAACTGTATTGTCTGAACATTTGATTCCTCCGATAGTGAAGAGTTTACTATGTTTTATCTATAATTGGTTTTAATTTTGTGTGGCTGGAAATCATATTTATATTAGAATAAACTTACAGATTTTGTATATTATCTTTTGCATTTAAAAAAAAATATTTTTAAAATTAAACTCAGTAAATAGATTAATCTAATGTTAAAAATTTCTACTGCAAGGATTAAATTTTTAGAATATCTAAGTGCAACTCTTTTCACTGGTCTGTTGGATGGTTAATATGCTTTTAAGTAACAATTTTATTTTATGTTTATGTATTTAAGATAGAAAACTCTTAAAACTTTATACCCTCTTTTTCATCAAATACTAAAAAAGAAAAATAATTAATTTAATTTTGTATCATATATGTTTTTTTTATCACTTTTTAAGCTTTTTAATTTGTGAAAATTTTGTAGATTTTAGAAACTTGTCATGGTTATAATGGAGAAAAGAGAATTGATGTCAAGTCTCTTATTGAAGATTTGTTTTTTCAACTCACTACGGGGGCAAAATTGTCTCCTAAAGGTATCCTCCTTTTTTCTTTTAAATACTTTTAATATGTATTGTAATTTTTTTTATTCCCTTATTATTTCAAATAACAATAGTATAAAAATTATGAGAACCTTAATTATGCATAAACTCAATTATTCAGGTGAAAAAATCCTACTTCTTTATTTTGAGGATAGTATTGATATCATTGGGCAAACTAAACAAGCTGTTGCTAATGTCTTTGTTTTTTTAATGTTTTTGTTGCTTTAGAAAGCAGCTAAGATGATAGATTTAACCAATAATAGAAGTGAAACTAAATTTATGATTTAATCAAATAAAACTATTATAATACTAAACTGCTATTATAAATCCTTTGAAAATTAATAACTATACTTTTAAAACTGTTATTCACTTTAAATATGTGTGTACAATGATATTAAAGAGTAATGACATAAGAATTGAAATAAGAATAAAAAGATTATCTCCGTTCAATAAATGTTTCTATAATGGCTTTAGAAACTAACTTATATCAGAATTTAAGAAAACAAAAGAATTTTGCTTGATATGCCGAACTTTACGAAATAAATACTGGATGCTTCATAAAGTTGAAGAGAACCTGTTAAATATATTAAAATATTTGATCCAATAAAATATGTAAAATGTCTTACATAATAAAGTATACCTAACAATGTCAAAATAGTATAATTATCTCACATTAGATAGTTAGATCACTTAAATAGATATGATGATGCATATTCAGTAAAGATAAAAACCTTATTAAGAATGTACACTCTTTTGGGGGCTGGAGGATGTTGAAAAAGCATTAAAGCAGATAGGAGTAATATGAAATAAAATATTACTCCTATGTGGAAAACATGTGCTTAACATATATGGGCATAATACATATATGGTATAATATGGCCTAATATTGTCTGGTGGAGAGACAGCCTTGGTCAAGCCTTGGCACAGTGCTCAAGAAGAAAAAATATAAAAATTGTGTTTAAATAATGTAATACTTGGCGACCATGAAAACTTGAGACTTTGCTTAAATTATTGTTGTTGTTGTTGCTTATCCCCTTGGTCTAGAGCCCTAGACCAAGTTCAGAAGATCATGTCGCATCAGCAAGTCATAGACAGTCTCTCCATCACTCATCAGTTGCTTCACAGAGGCACCAATGCAATCCAAAAGATGAGATGGAGAAGTGATGGCCGAGCAATGACAATAGGCATAAGTCTTTTCTTTCACTCTGAAGGTCAAACACTTTATTTTGCCGGTCGTAAGTCTTGACAAAGCTGTTTGAGCAAATCTAGGACAAGTGCACTGCAGGGATAATCTGGGGTTAAATTATTGTTAAATCAACATGTAAATTACTGTTAAATGTAAAAATATGTAATATTTTGTGATGGTTGTAAACAAGGATATACTGGAAGAACAGACAAAAAGTATCCTGACTCCTACCTATAAAAGATCTAATAATTTAATATATATATATTTTTTATTAATTGTAAAATTTTTTATTTAATTCTAAAATTTTTTATTTTGTTATATTTTGTGTTCTGTAATTTTTTCTATTCTTTTTAAAGTTAGTTAAAAGTAAAAATTATACATGTAGCATCATTTCATGCTGCTGCATTGCTCCACATTTTGACATGAAATTCCAAAGTCACCCAAAAATCATTAAAAAATGAATACGCATATGTGGTGTTTGTATTTTGTAAAATGGTTTATTTTATATATCAACTAATTATATTAATTATTGTTTCTATTTTGTAAAGTTTCTTTAGTTTGATCTATGGTCATTTTATGATCTATCTGAAATTTGGAAAAAGACTCTTGCAATTACCAGCAACTTTTATGCTTTATTAGAGGTTAAAAACAAAAGAAACAATGAAATTTAATCTAAAATTTTTTCCGAATATTGTTCAATTTTTTTCCTCTTAGACAGTTTTGACTGTTAAATTCGATTTGGAACATAAATATTTTGATTAAAAAGTTCTAAATTATGTTACCATTTCTATATCTACTGATAGAACTTTATTGTTCATGCGTTAATTATAGTTAAACTGTGTTATAAAACAAATTTGTGTAAGTTTTTTAGTTGTATTATGACATTAAAAAAGTAGCAAAATTAGTAACATATAAATAAGCCCAAGCTTATGATACATTTTCCATTTTTACTGCTGAACTTTATTTTTTACTTGTGTATTATTTTAGGAGCAGTAAAATAAAACAAATTTGTTTAAGATTTGAGGTATATTCGAACAAATTAACAACACAGTAAAAATATCAGTAACATACTAAAAAGTTCAAACTTATAATATATTTTTCTTTGTATTGACAGAACTTTATTTTTTATTAGTGTAAGAATTTAAAAATTGTATATTAAATTTTTTTTTAAAATTTGAGTTGTAGTAAAACATATAAAAAAGTTTGATGTAGAAAAAGTTAAAATTTATATGTTTGCAATGTAATGTTTTTGAACCTCATTAATTAATTTTTTCCCTCTCTAGCTAAGGAAGAAGTTTTATGCCTCATAGGTATCATTGCTCATTATTATCCTGAAGATTTTATTCCTTATCAAGAAAGAGTTTTGTCTATGTTTTTACAAGAGCTTAAATCTCAAGTTAGTGTATAATTATTTAATAAATCTATTTAGAAACTCTTTGCTTTGTCTTATTAAAAATTTATTGCAAATATTTTGATTTATTTTAGATGAGTGCAAAAGTAAAAACTTTTAATGTTAGCACAGTTGCTGGTTGTCTATTGGGATTGAAGGAGTATCTTTATAATTTTTCTGTTATGTGCTCTGAAGGTATGTTTAAAGCTTGTATACTTTAATTTCTCAAAATTATTTTGAATGAAAATAAACATTGGGGCGAATACCAGCTGCCAGTACAATTTTTTTTTATTCTGCAGATTTTTAAATTTTAGAATACACTCTTTTTCATAATATATTCATTTGTTTATTTTTTGACATATTTACTTATAAAATTTAATATTAAACCTTACCATCTGAATTATTAAGGTTTGAATATTAGAGACAAGCAAACTGCCATTTGCGCAGGATTATTCTTAATTCCCTACTACAGTTAAATAAATAAGCAAAAAATGAATGCTACAAAACAAACCTTGCATTAACAAATCAAGTTTTGTATACAACTCTTACAGGTGTTTTATGTTTGAGCTCTTGATCACATTAATGAAGTAATTCAGTTTTTTGCCAGGCTCTTATTTAACATGTAATTATCAATGGTATTGACAGATCGGTGACCCTTATATGCAGTTTTGTTTAATCCAGCAAAAGGAGTAAAGAAACAATGTCTTTCTCATAGCCTTTACAATAAAAAGTCCCATATGTAGTCAATACTGTAGTACTGGGTTGAATGGAGTCTGGCAGGAATTTAACTAATGTTTGATGAGTGCTGAGCTGTGTGACCAAAGGTTTACACATAGAACACCTATAAAGGCTGAAAATAATAAATACTGCTTGTAGTGGTAAGTAAAGGATTTTAACTTGCATTGTAGTAAAGCATGCGTGTGTGTTGTACTATGAAACTCTTAGTTGGTCTGAGTTAAGTTTCATTTAGCCATAAAAAGGTGATAATTTCTGTTTGTAGTGATCAAAAAACCGTTAAAACTTGTAATGTCATCAGAGTTAAAACTACATTAAAAAACTGATACTTTTAGTTTAAATTTATGTTGAAAATAATTTCTGTTTGGAGATATGATGATTCTGTTTTTAGTCGCCAGGAGGAGAAAAAGTTTACTATCTCATTCAGCACAAACCTTTAGTTAAAATTTTAGTATTCTAGCTAGTTGTAAATTCGTTGGAATTTTATGTGATGCCAAATTCCTTTTGGGGATAATATTATGATTAATTTTGCGTGTAAAGCAGTAGAAAACAGGAAAAAATTGTCACTGTAAGAAAATAATTGAAACATGTATTTTCATGAAGCAATCAAAATTTTGATTGTCAGTTCCCTTTGATGATAATATCACAATAAATACCGTTTTTATCGGGCTGGAAACTATTGAAACTTATATATTGTAATTAAGCACAGAGCTCATGTAAAGATTGATAGCTAGTTGGAAGTTTTCAAAATTTTGATTGCAAGGTTTCATTATTATAAATACGAAAGCTAGTCAGTAAAAATGTATTAATAATAATAAAATTTTTAGTACAGTACAGAACCTTTTATCCGGAAATCAGAAAAACGGAAAACCAAAAAACCGGAACGAAATTCGATAAATTTTCCCATCATTTAAAAAAATAATTTTTTTTTCCTCATAAGATTTCGGGATTTTTCTTTCTTTTTTTAAAGATGTTTACTTTACCATCATTTTGGAAATAATTATTAGCGTATTACTTCATCGTTTTTTCTTCTTTTTAAGATTATTTCCAATTTTTTTTTTTTTTTTTAGTTGGCAATAGTTGGCAGTTTTTTTTAGTTTAACAATAAAAAAACGGCTTTTTGTAGCGATTCAGAAAACCGGAAAAATCAGTTATCCGGAATAGCGATGGTCCCGATCGTTCCGGATAATCGGTTCCCTACTGTATAAGATATTAATATTTTCTTGTAAATTGTAAAACTTGTATAAGAGATTATGTAATTTAAACATTTTCCTAATTGCATGTCTTTAGGCATTAAAGCTTTATTAATTTTTAGTCTGTCTACTTTTAGAAAATGTAATTTGAATAGAGTTTTTAAAAAATGTAGTTTGAATGAAATATTGTGTTTTTATTTGTATAGAGAATACTATGACATTTATGAAGCCTGATTATACAAAACTAGGTATTGCAACATCACTTTGAAAAATATTCTTTTTTTGGCTGGAGAAAAATATTGCCTCATTTTTATGAGATTTAATGTATTTATTTATCCATATTTTGTTCTAACCTTTTTTAAAAATTAATATTCTGGATTAACTTTTTTAAAATCTATGAATTCATTGCTTTAAAAATGTATTTAAATGAATTTTTTTTTCTTTCAGACACTGAAAACTCTTATTTTATTTTTGACACCGCACGAAAGCTTATTTCAAACACTGAGAAATTTTCTTCAAAGTCATCAGCTATAACAAGAGGTATTTAATTAAAGTTATACTCATTTTTAATATTTTGTACATGGCAGTGATACTATTTTTAAATCAACGATACTCAAAATATTAAAAGTCCCGCAGTGGACTGATTGGTGAGACACGGTTCCCAGCAGATCACCGAAGTCAAGCATCACTGGCTACGGTCAGTGTGCGGGTGGGTGACCACTTGGATCAGTCTGCGTAGGGACCGAGGGTGTGCGGTATTGGTCCTCGTTAAACTGTGGTACCGTAAAGTGCTCAACTTCGCGCACAGGTCGTCGGGCTACCGAAGCGGGGGTGCCATCTCCTCCGCAGAGGATCAAAATTGTGATGGCATGTCTTCGGATCATCCTCCGGGATGTTTCCCAGACCGTCGCCAATAGCCTATTGTGCAGCTCTAGTGCGACGTAAATTAACAACAACAAAATATTAAAAAAAATTAACATTACTTTAATTTTGGCAGCACCCGTGTTGAAGCAAAAATGCAGAACGTGTATATTCTTGTATAGTAAAAACAAAATGCTTAGAGTTCATTTTTTTTTCCCATTTGCTTCTGTTATATGTAGATTAATTGCTTTGTATAGCATTTTTTTAAAAGTTAATAATTTTATAAGGAGATGGAGAGAGAGCTATTTCTAATAAATTATGCAAATTGCATAATTTTTTTTCAATTTATCTCAACTTTGAGTATCAATAATTCAAAGAAATTTTTTAATTCTGTTAAATAAATGTTCTACGAAATTTAAATCACACACATCAAAGACAAGTGAAAAAAACCCGTCTCGTGCATTTATATTCATATCTACAAATATTACAAAAATTTACGCATGAATTTTTCTCTCACTGTGACGTTGCCAATTGTTTGAAAATTTGGATTAAGGTCCTATTCAGGAAAGAGTTACATTGATTAACAAGTTAAGGTCTTAAGTTGTATAAAAAAACTGGAAACTAGTTAATTGTAATTTACTAGTTTCCAGTTTCTTTTATACAACTTAATGATAATTTTCATAAATATAAATGCATTTAATTAATAATGCTTTAAAACTGAGGAACTAATGTGAAAAGAAAACTGGATTTTCAACTTTGGAAATTTCTCTCAGTGAAATCTCCTGGATGCATCACTGTTTTAATTTCCTCAATTTTCAAAATACAAGTATAAAATTTTGTTGCAATAGGAATATTTTCTAGGAAGCTTAAAAGTTATAATAACTTCTTGTTGAAAAAGTTTCTATAAAACTATTTATTTTTTATTATTCATAGCATGAATATTTCTTATGGTTTTGAGATTATAACTTATAAAGCAAGTAATGTTAGAAATTTCATATGATTAATTTATTTTCCAATAATAATATTTTGGACCTGTATTGTATTTTTTTAAAGAATCTTAAATGAAAGTAACTTCTTTGCAGCTGAGCAGTGCTGAATTAGTTTTTACTTGCATGCTTTATTTTATTTTTATCTTATGATGATAAAAGTTAAGGGTGGGTATTTATGAAAATTATCCAGTATTTTGGGAGTTTTTCAAAAATTTCTTACCATGTGCATAGTGGTTGCAATGTTGGTATAAGTGTTACAATGCTATTCTATATATTTTGAAATTTGACTATATTAATATTTTCAAATTTGTAAAAATTTCTGCTTATCTTTAAAATGTTTATGATAGGGTGGATTTCAAATTTGAGGCAATTTTGTTGTCAGGCAAAAGAATATTTTTTATTACAGAATTTTATACCCTGTTGGCTTAAATGTTAGAGATTTCTGGAATTAAATGTGATAAAGATTTATTACATATAATATTATAGTGATTTATCTAACACTTCATTTTCTATAAATTTTTAACAAAGAGCAACCATAGAAAATAATTTGTCCTAAACAAAAAAGTAAAATTTCTTTTTTATTTTTTACCAATTTCTAATATATGAAATAGCTTCACTTGAGCTTTTTTTTTTTTACTTCATTAATGCGTGGTTTTTCTTTTAGCTGGTCTTCAGTTGTTAGCAGCTCATGCTATTCAATTTAATGATTTTATTTTTGAAGATTGCATTGATTTATATGAAGTTTTATTACAATGGGTGAAGCATCATAACAGAGAGATGCAAAAACTGGGAAAAGAAGCTGTTGTAGCTGTACTGAAAGTTGTGAGTTATCATATTATGTATATATAAATTATATAAAAATAATATATAAAGGTGTTATATATTATATAAAAACGTTTAAATTTTTTTGATGCTGTTATATTTATAACATTTTCTGATGTTTAATAATGTTTATTAACCACAAGATCATTGGCATTGCAAGCTGAGTGTATTTGCTGAGTTTGGGTATGTTAAAATCAATGTATTAATCAATTCATTGTGTTAAAATAATTTATACCTTAATAATTAGTTCTTAAATTTGACCTTAATTAATAATTCAGTAAATACTCAGAGTGATGATCTCTTTGTCAAAATGAAAGTGTACTTTATAATGTGAGATTATTAAATCATCATAATTCACAGAAATACTATAAACATTACTCATATTTAAAAAACACTTAACTTGACTACTTAGTATAAAAGTCTATGACAGATCAGTAGGCCGAATCTTCCTTCATTCGAAGGGAATTTGTGATGTTTCAGATTTAAATGGTAACATGGCAAGAAAATAATGGCTTGAACTTATTTCCTTCCTTCAGTTGATATTACTCATTGTCAATGGAGGTATTTTGTTTTGATTTGTGTTGAGACATGTCTGAACTGTGTGGAATATAACAACGTGTCTATGGAATAAAAAATGGTACTTTATGTATCATTATAATGGAGAGATCATTGTAATAGAAAATCGTATCAAAGAGTGTTGACTGTATAAGATCACTTGAAATGGTTGCCTAGAATTTGTATTCTGTTTTTTTTTATGCATTTCAATTTGCTTCTCAACAATTTTTTCTTTGCCTTTGACTATTCCTTTGTATAATTTGTGAAAAATAATTAAATAACTTATTTCTGTATTATGAGAAGACAATCTTCAACTGTGACCAATATAAAAAAATTCTGGAATGATGATACAGAAACAAATTGTAAGCAAGGATACGGGAGAAAAATTCAAGTTAACATGAGAAGAGCAGAAGAAAATTCTTCAAAGCAAGGTTTTATCTCATATTTCAGAAATTAGGAAATATAAAAAGCTAATTTTTCCTTCAACATGTAGAAAAAATTTCTGGATTCAGGGCAACTAAATGATGATACAGAAGTGTAGAGAAGTTTTGAGTTGTCAAGGTAAGAACTAAAAAAAAAAAATTTAAAAGCAAAGGTATCAATATATTAATAGAATTTCTGAAACTCAGGGTGAAATTGACGTTTGGCTGCATGTGATATATATTCTTTTACTTCAGTTTATTTGTATTTTTATTTTTTGAAGTACTTTATAATATAGTTTATTCTTTTTTAGACATCTGAAATGATGATGTCCCAATATGATGAAAGAAAGGACGTTTGTGCTAATATCTTCAAGGTTATTATTATTTTAACGATCATTTATTTAACTGGAGGAATTAAAATATATTTTAAATTATAAATATATATTTTAAATTGTAAATATATTATATAATTACAGTATTTTATGAATTGCTTTCGGGATATTTTTCTGGACAAGAGTACTACTTCTAAGGAGTTGCAGATAGCTGTGATGGGATATGGTCTCTTTGCTGGTGTAAGTGAATTTTGATTCTTACTGTCTTATTCTTTCACATTATTTTATTAGGAAGAAGTTGATATTTCTTTTGTCGGTTTGGCAGCTAGTAACTGACTTAGCATGAACCACAATGTAATAAAACTTGTATGAGCACTATTATGTTTTAGTTTTCATGGATTTATAAAAAAAAAGATATTTCCTTAAATGTTCTTTTGGAAAGAAATTTTATTTATTCCCGTAAATATGCTGTAATATTGTAAGTATCAGGTATTTGATTCATTCAGGTACTCTCTTTATCTGCTTCATTTTTAATAATTAGAATCTTTTTTTATTTTTATTTTGCATCATGATAAGTTTATAACACCATTTCATTATTTTTTACTGTTAACATTGTGAAGCTGCTACTTTTTTTTGTGTGTTTTTTAAGCATTGTCATTTATTTCTGTTTTAGCCTTGCAAATTATGTCTGAGTGAGGTTCAAGTGAAGAAAATGTTGCAGAATGTTATCCAAAAAAGTGAACATGAATTTTTTAGGTGAAATAAATACTTTATCTGACACTTTTAAAGTTTATTTTAATAAAATGCACTTTTGACACCAATTTTATTTTACTTTCCTTAACTGATTACTAAAATAGTGGTTTTTAGTGGTTTGGATTAGCTTTAAAAGTTTATGTATAATTTATCACGGTATGAACTGCATATGATTTTCGAAATAAAGCAAAATGAGCGGAAAAGTACAGCCCAAATTTATAGTAGGCCATAGAAGAAAACTGCTCTTGTTTGACTAGAATGCTGTTAACTTATTTAACAGTTAGTTTAGTAGCTACAGAAATTTCTGTCAAACTTGTAAGGAAAAAATGCAGCTTTACACAGTTAAATCCAGCATTAATTGCACCCTCATTTTCCAATGCCTGCATGTTAAGATAATTTCTTATTTCAGTTCATAAATGATAAATTTTCTTTATTTTTCTACTAGTGATTGAGTGTGAAATGACAAATTTTCATCATGTTGGCAGGCATGATGTGTGTTAATTCAATTTTTCAAATTTCTTTAGCAACATCTCTGTTAAGATTAAACATTTTAAATTATTATTGATTATTATCATATATTTTTATGTACGAGTAACTTCCTAAACTATAGTACGTATAATAATTTATTACGGTTTATTTTTAGTGGTGGGAAAGACATTGATGATAAAATAGTTGGTCTGAATTACTATATTGAAGCATTATCTTCCATTGTGTCTGTTACAGAATGCGTGAGTATCCTTCACTTTAAATTAATAAAATGTTTCTAATTATTAACTGCAATATAAATTAAAAATGATAATTTTTATTTCAAAAGGTAATTATAATAAAAAATAACTCAGATCTCTATCATTTGTTTAAATCTAATAAGAAATAAAATTATAAATTATTCTAGACATTTTCTGCCAATTCAAAATGTGTTTTTTTTTTCTTTTTCAGATGACAGATAATATCCTGATTTCACTGGAAAAGTTAGTTGTATTTCAAATTGATAAGTTTCCAAAAGTTCCTACTGCTTATAACTTTATTGTGTCTAAAGCTATTATTAGAATGTTTTTGGCTGTTTTGCCTAAACGAGATATGTTCATAGGATTTTTATCACAGATAGGTAAGTTTCTATTGTTATGGAGTTTAATAGTTCTAATGTAAAACCTATGTAACCTTGTGTATAAATAGCCAGATTTTGTATCAAAAAGTATTGTGATTTTATAAAATATCCTGATTTTGCTGGAGAGGTAAAAGTTCTCAAATATTCCTATTGCTTTCAACTTTATAGTGTTTAAACCTATTTAGAAGGTTTATAGTACCTTGACCTTAACTGGATATGTTTATAAGATTTTATTATCACTGATTGGTATGTTTTTTTTTTATAATTTGAAGTTTAATAGTTGTCTTGAATAGGCAGGGTGCTTGCAAAATAATTTGCCAACATCCTTTTGAAGCAAACCATTCAAGAGAACAGTAAGGAATTCAGTATAAAGAACTGTATTGGAAACAATTATTCAGCACTCTTCATGAATAAAGTGACAGAATTATGAAACTTTTAAATGGCAACAATTACTTTTCTGATTGAAGCAAGATCCTCGTGATAAAAACATGAAATAAAGTTGATCTGAGGAAATAGCAATGACTTTTAACTATGATTGATTTAGAAATCTAAAAATGTGTTTACTTTACCAAACTACTTCTATCAATAAAAAATAAAATGAGTTTTTTTTCTATAAAAAAAAACCTTATTAAGAAACACTATTTAAGAATTATTTAAGAAACACTATTTTAAAGCCATTAACAGCTATTATTGTAAAAATTTTTCTCTAGAACAAAACATTACACAGAAACAGAAAGTAAATCACTCTATTATTACAATTGGCAAAATAGAATATCCACTGCAATATTTGTAAATATCAAAATTGCAATAATAATATCAAAATTGCAATATTTGTTAACATTGCAGAGCAAGAATTGAAAAAAATAAATTGCGTTAAAAGTTTTTAGCATTCTTTTTTCAAGCAAAAATAACTAAAAATCATAATTTATGTTTTGATCCTTTTAAAATGCTGGATTCAAAATTTTTTTCCACTGCAATTTTAGATTTTTCCTTTAATTAAGCAAAAAGTATTCTTAAGGAAATTGTATTCATTAGCTTCATTAAAAGTTGAAAGCTAATCTTGATTTTAACTTTTGTTTAAATTAGAAATTAAAGTGAATAAATTTTTTATAAGTCTTTAAAGTTTAAAATCTAAAACTTTCAAATGAAGAATTATTTAATTTTCTTTTTATTAAAATGAGGCAAAATCAATCAATCAGTCTTTTTCTCTTTTTTTGTACATCAATGATAAATGCAAATAAATTAAGATTAAAAAAGTAATTTACGATTAAGGACATACTCAAGTTTAATTATCTATTTTAATCATCAGTTTTAGTAATCTGTTTTCAATTTGTTAAATTCTTTTTATTGTGGGATACTCAATCTCTTTCTCTAAGAATTGTTTTAAACTTCAAGAAAATTGTTTTTCATTCTGCAATTTTTTTCTTCCATTTACGATATTATTTTAAACAATTAAGATTCTTATTAAACTTTTGAATACGATACTAAGAACGGTAAAGTCTGTTATTCTAGTCACTTGTAAGTAAAAGGTTAAGTGTATAGTATTAGTTTTATTTTAAAAGAATTTGAAAGTTAAAAAATAAAATTTCATAGAACTGTAATCTTATGATGACAATGGCAATATAATTAAAGTAAAATATATTATTTTAGATTTGTTTTATCTACAGCCATTGTAGCATAAATTGGAATGATTTATGTTTGGTTTACTTTTTACAATTCCATACTTTGATGTATAAAAAGGGTTATTTTCCATCTTTTTTATCTTTTTTTTTTAACTGGAATAAAAATTGAAGCAATTTATGACAAATTCAGTCTATGTCTTCAAGTCTTTCACTATTTTGATTTGTGAAAAAGAAAGAAATTTGAAGTTTGTCATAGTTTTATCCTATATATTAACCAACTCTAAACTCATTACTTTTTATTATAGTGTATCAAGGTATTGTAAAAACATGTTCACACCCTGTTGTTGTTGAGGCAGAGGCTATGAAAGACAACACTACTGAAAAAGAAGATAATCAAAAGAATGACAATTTCATTTCTGCATCTAAAATTGTAACCTATAAAGATTACCTGACTTTATGGAGAGACATGCTAAATGTTGTCCGTTTCAAAGTAATTTAAGTTATTTTTATTTATCATTGTCACCGAATACACAGGGTTATTCTGAGCTGTTTTTTTAAAGACTAACTTGTAGGTCAGGAGCATGATAGCAAGTGTTATATAAGAATTCAAGTCCTAAATTTTCCTTTCGCCAAAGGCTGAAAGATGTGGGGCAGGTTACAAATATTTATAATTTAATCCACAAAGACAAATTAGACATTTTTGTTTTAAAGCAAAGTTCTGACTGTAACTGTTATACAAGTGTCACAATAATTGCATATCATTGACGAATGTTCACAAGAATGCATGGACGACAACAATTCATCTTCCAAATCTATGTTTAATTTCTTGGAAGTACCATACTATTAGATTTTCATATAAATATGCAGAAAAAATTGATTCTCTTGTGCTTTATTTCTTTTCATCTCTATATTCTTTGTCGACCTCTATATTCTTTTTTACTTGTACCTGATCCACTTTTTTTTAGTTACAATTTTTAATAACAGTTCAAATTTCGATCTTTCTTTTTACAAAAGCCGTTTATAAATTTAATTTTAATAAAGGAAAGATTTAGAGAAATCTTGGATTTCAGAATTTGTTCGCTGTTGCTTTCTTCATATTTCTCTATTTTAGTTCATATAACTTTCATATAGTTTTGCTACTGTGTATATTAAACTCTTGAGCTTGTTTACGAACAATCATCATCTGCATATTTTAATTTGAAATAAAATTAAAATAATTGAATTTGTTTGAATAAAGCAGCTTTTTAACTCTGCTTCATCATATATTATGCATTTTATATATCCTTATTACTTTAAATTAAACTCTTAATAAGAGTTTACTATGGTGTTTCTTCTCTAACATATGTTTTAGTAAGCCGCATAAATTTTTCATTTTCCCCATTTTGAACTGAATGAAAACATGTCTCTGTATATCATAGAGATTGAAATTTTCCTTAATTGAATCGAAGGATTAAAGAATGCTTTTTTGTTATTTATAAAATTCTATAGGATCTAGTTTAACTGAAAATGCTTTGACTCTATTTTTTAAATAACCAAATTTCTACTACTATCAATTTTTTTTATATTTTGATTTAAACGATTCCCTTAAAACTACTGCATATTTTTATATAAGTAAGCATTTAGAATTAAAAGTATTATTAAAAGAATAAGCATTATTTATTAACATTAATTTAAGGAGAAACATTTGGGATTATTTTGATAAGTTTTAAAGTTTTATAAATGTTTCTGAACCCAAAACAGTGTTAATATAAAATATATATCATAAATGCAATTTTATAGTTTCTTATTTATTTATTAACTTATTTTTAGACTTGGCAGAATCTGGTGCTCACTGTTTTTTTTTAAATGAAAGTAATAAAATTGAGATATAGTTTAGATAATAAACATATCAGTTGAATTATACAGTTTTCATTAAAACATTTTCATTTCTTTTTATTTTTTAGGAGCTAAACTCTTTAAACATACCTTTAGAAAGAAGGCAGTACCTAATGGAATGCATTTATGACGAAATAATCAGGTCCAGCCTAAATCTTTTAAATAAATTGGATTTATCACTTCAACAGTCTGAGGTAATGAAAATTTTTCCTTCTTACATTTTGTTAAAATTAATTGTTTCCTTAGTATTAAGAAAATAGTCAATGTCTTGAGCTCTTAATTCTTATTCATATTTTCAATCATGGAAACTCTAAATAATGTATTTTTTTGTTTCAAATTTAGAGTTTTAAATTGTTTACTAACTGTTAGATTTTAATGTATTCTAAGATATATCTTACTATAAGATGTGCATTTCTTTTTATTGTAAAATGTCAAGAGATTTTCGTTCATGCATATGTTAAGAGAAACATTGATAAGGCGTTAATGTTTTGGATTATACAAATTTGAGGTTTTTTTTTTCGAATGTCGTTTACCTAAGTAAAGTCTTCTGCAACAGCCCATAATGTACCAGATACAATTCCTGATTAACTACAATGGCTTAAATTTTGACTTAAATAATAACTGTTATAGAGTTATAGAGATAAGAAATAACAATAATGGAAAATGTGATTATTAAATATTTTTTAATGTTTTAAAATTATGAATTCATTGTTTTATTTTATGTTTTGGATTTTAAACTTTTATTTTATTTTTAGGGTTTGGCAGGGAACAAATTTTATGTTGCATGTAAAAAGGTTTTGTTGTATGCAATTAGATCTAAGGATAAGACAAATTGTCTAAAAAATGGAATTATTATGTGGTCCAAGTTTTTTTTTCTCCCAGAATACTGTGGCTATATTTTTAAAAGTGTTATCTCTATATTTTGGCAGCCAAGGGATAAAACCTGTTAATAAAATAGTAAAATAAATAAATTTAAAAAAAAATTATGTAATGTGTTTAATTTCATAACTTAAATCATCAGCTATAATTATGTGTTTTACAAATCACAAAATTTGTAAAAATCTGTTCATCTGAGAAGTTATTTGATTTTTTTTTTTTTTGTCTTATCTCTAGGACTAATTGTGTTAAGCAGAAATTTCTATGCATTATAAAACTAGTTTGGTACCCAGAATATAAATTCTATGTTTGTTTACCTAATTTGTCTTAGATTTTAGATGTTCCAAAAGTGTATATTCATTTGATATTTATAGTTTACAAGGTGTTTTAAGTTTGTTTTAAAAATTTTGTAGTGATAATTTTTTGAACACTTGTAGCTTAATTGTTACTACTTACTACCTTATGTACCCAGCAGATCACCGAAGTCAAGCATCACTGGCTACGGTCAGTGCGCGGGTGGGTGACCACTTGAATCAGCCTGAGTAGGGACCGAGGGTGTGCGGTATTGGTCCTCCTTAAACTGTTCTACCGTAAAGTGCTCGATTTTGCGTGCAGGTTGTCAGGCTACCGAAGCGGGGGTGCCATCCCCTCTGCAGAGGATCAAAATTGTGATGGTGTGTCTTCGGATCATCCTCAGGGATGTTTCCCAAACCGTTGCCAATAGCCTATCGTGCAGCTCTAGTGCGACGTAAATTAACTACAACAACAACTACCTTATGTGGGTTTAGTGCATTTCATTGTGAAAGCCATTTATATGCTTAATTGTGTAAGACATGAGATATAACTTTTTCACTTGATTTCTAAAATGTTTTTAAAACCCATTACTATGTAAACATACCTTATTATTTATTATTACATGTCAATATAATTAAAAGTTGATTGAACTTGGGATACACTTTAATTGATTTATTTTATATTTATTTATTTATTTTTACTATTGCAGTTTTATGGAAAAGAAGATGATAATGAGTCTGAAATATCTTGTGATCCACTTCATGGTGTTCAACCTAATAATATGATAGATTATTACATTTTTATAAATCTTGTTGACTTTTTAAGGTAATTGTTGAAAACGATTAATAAAAATTACTTATTTTTTAATATTTAATGCTTCACTTATTCATAACTATGAACTCTGATTTTAGGGACCTATTGAGTCATAGTTGCACTGAATTGTTCTCTAAATGGGTATTTGTCTTTGGGAAAGAAATGATCTTTTATGCTGTTAAGTAAGCTATTGATATATTCTTAAAAAGAACATTGTCATTAATGAATACCTTCATATAGTCTTTAACATAATATAATAAAAGCTTGATGTTAGGAGTATGGCATTTTATAAAAAGCCTGCAATTATGACAAGTTTTCAAGTCTCTGTTGAAATTCTAATATTAAAAATACAAATAATTGCTTGTTTGTGAAGAATTATGAATTACAAAAGCCTCCTACTAATGCAAAAAATTTTCTTTAGGAAAGAAATCTAAAATTTTCTTTATATTTTTATGCTCTTAAAGTGAGCACAAATTCCCAAATGGAAGCCATTTTAGTTTATGTGTAGTATTGATGAAGGAAAGTGAAAAACACTATTTCACCATATTTCCTTTTAACAATATTAATCCTTTATGTTTATAAAGTGAATATGTATGAGCAACCACTTGTGAAGTTATTTGCCTGCTTATAAAAGTAAAACACTTCTGCTATTTTTAAGAATCATGCCACACACTTATAAACAATTGATTTTTGTCAACTACATATATACCATGCTTCCCTATTTCAATTCTTCACAATTTTCTATCTAAATCCATATTCGATGATAAAAAATAGCATTGCACTTTATTTTAAAAAATGTTCTGTATCTTGCAAAAGCTCTTAGTTCAGTTTATAATCTACCCACAGAAGCAGTCTACTTTAGTTATGTATTTTAAATCAAAATAGTTTTTTTGAAATAGAAGGAAAAGTTATTGATATGTTTTCTTTTCTATCTACATTTGTTTCATCTTTTAGTCTTTTTATATCGATATTTTAATATTAAATGTGTGTATTTGCTTATAGCAACAAACTTACAATGGCAAGAAATCCATTTGCTGTTGTGAATTATTGTTATAACAGACTTTAACTATACTTATCTATTGAAAAAATTGCGATAATTTATAGTGAATTAATGCTCATAATATTACAGGTAGCTGCAGAAAGTTAATTTGTTTCAAATGTAATTCCTAAAAAATGGCCAATCATGGATCTTATTTTTGAAGTTAATTTGTTCATTATTTTGTAACAGTTAATTATTTTTAAGTTTCTTACATCTTGAATAAGTTATTTGAAAATAATTGTTTACAATGCATAAATATGGTACACTGTTTTTGATTTTTCTACTTTGTTTAAATTTTGGAGTACTAGTAATTTTCTTTTGTTTATTATTCATCAGGTTACACGTTATTCATAATTTATTTCTTATTTGTACACATTTACTCATTTCATTTGCTGTTTTACTGATTTAATTCACAAATTTATTTCACAAATTTATTTCTAATAGTAGGTTCGCTTTCTTTAATTAAATATAGGCTCTGCAATCTTGTTGAATCCTAGCAAACTTTATTCCTATTTCTGTTTCTGATTCATATGTATGTAATATTCTATGGCTGTTTTGCTGATTTAATTCACAAATTTATTTCTTATAGTAGGTTTGCTTTCTTTAATTAAATATAGGCTCTGCAATCTTGTTGCATCCTAGCAAACTTTATTCCTATTTCTGTTTCTGATTCATATGTATGTAATATTATATATGGATGTAAGAAATATATGTGTTGTTTTTGTTTGGTGTGTGTGTTATTTTCCAGTTTTTTTTAAAAGAAAACTCAATAATAATAAATTGGATTTTTATAATTTTATTATTAATTTTTATTATTTTATTATTGTGCAGTTCTGAATTTAATTATTTTCATGAATAAATTGAAAATTTTCTATATAATAACTTTATTTGCAGGTATCCTTTTCATAGTGGATTTTATAAACTTATTTCCATGAATTTGTCGATTTGTTCAAAAATTGGATATTTCAAGGTAATAAATATTTAATTAAGCAGTTTTAAATATTAATTATATATCCTTAGATTATATAGCCTGATAAGAAATTTTCATGATAGCTAACAAATGTATTCTTTGTGAAATGTATCATTCAAAATATCAGTTCAGTACAAAATGTTGAAGTTCATATAAAAATTCCATCTACTATTGTAATTTTTTTTATAAAAATAAATTCTCTTTGCTAGTAATGCCCTTGAAAGGCTTTTCTTGTAAAATTGTCAAGTAAAACAGCATTTAGTAAACGTTTACTCTTAAATAAACAAATTTTAAGAAAATAGTTTTTGCTAGTTTAGTTCAGATAAACTCTGACACAATTCAATTTCTATAAAAGGAAATGTTCAGAAAAGTCTCTCATTATTTGTAGTACTATTTTCACTAAAAACTCATAATAAACAATGTAACAATTTTTTTATAAATAATTTATAATAATGATAATCTTATATTTCAGATAAAAAATTTGAAAAAGAATATCAACTGCACACCTATAAATTCTAACAAATTGTTGCAGATTTTTTTGGTTTACAACAAAGTTATACACTGTCCATAATATTATTTTTTAAGAGGATTCAACAAGTGTGCATATGTTATAATTTTTTTAACACCTAAAATGAATATCTATCTGAGGAAAAACTGCCAATGTTGTTGCTTTTATTTTTTATTATTTTTAATTCAAAAAGTAAATTATGGTTGTTTTTATGCCAATGAAAGTTTTCTTTACCTGCAGTTGAAATTTCATTGTTATATTTATGCTAGATGTGAACGGTGCACAATATATGTATGTATATATAAACCCTTTAAAAAAACTCTTCATCGAATATTACATAATTTTGATGTAATTTTAATGGTTTCTGATATTGATATTTAATGCGCTAATCAATTTGTGTAAATGATATCTTTTGTTACAAAATCAATCTAAAAAAAGAAAAATTAAAAATAAATGAAATTTTTTCATATATTATGATTCAAAATGGTTATAACGGCTTGAATGTTAATAAAATAATAAAAATTTATAAAAATTATATTTTGCATATGATTTTCTTTGGATTTACGAATTTTACACTTGTGTTTAAAAATGTTTAGATTCTATTTAATAGTTGAGATGTAGTAAAATGTGTAAAATTTGTTTAGAAAAAAAAAGAAACAAAAGTCCAGAATTACAACTGCTCTTCTTCCTAGACTATTTAGATAATGCTTTCTGGATTGCTGCAATTCTGCCTATTTTAAAGGTGAAAATCCAAATCATATGTAAAAAGAGTTTTAATTTAGTACATTGTGACTAGTCATTAGCCCATAAGTTATGTAAGTTAGTTCATAAAGTTAGTAAGATGCTTGTTTTTATTTTGAGTGCTGTACATTTGAATTTTTAACTTTTTTCTCTTTTATTTTAGACTCTGTCTTCAAATACTGAAGAAATGTCTCAGGAATTTTCAAATGACCCTGGAAATTTAGTCCCTCAAAGTTACACATTATTTTCTAAATTTGTGAAGGAAATTGCAGTGCGACATACACAATTTAGAGATGACTTATTGGCTTCTTGTCTTCAAGTTATGCTGGTTCTCCCCATGGAAATAGTCACAAAAGAAATCCACTCTTTAATTCCAGCTCTTGAGGTAAAACTAATAACAATGAATATGATTCTTTATTAAATCATTTTTTGTTTGATATTTTTGTTGCACATTATGCCTAGTTACAGAACTATTCATTCCACATTTTTACTTACTCAAATACTACCAAAATTGCTTAATTTCCTTTAATTTGAGATTTTGAAGTGTTAAGAAATTTCAAGTTAGAACAGTATCCAAAAGCACACAGTATCTTAGTAATTATTTGTCCTTTGTTCTAAACTTAAACTATGTAAATATTTTATTTCATTATCTTGAGTACATAATATCACTAATGTAATATAGTATAGTTTGCTTTCTGTTCATGTGTTATTGTATTCTGCAAGTTAATTTATTGAAATAGTTAATGTTATTCTAAAATTTAATTCAAAAGATTTCTGGAGAATATTACCTTATTTGATTTGTAGCATCAAAAAAGTAAATTTGATTATTTTATAACTTCTTTTCTTCGCCACAACTAAAGTCAAAAAAGCTTATCATACTAAAAACATTTACTGAATAGAAAAGATAAAAAAGGAAAACAAAACTATTACTAAAATTAAGTTACATTTTACTTTCTACTTAGAAAAACAGACATTAAACAAAATAGTCAATTTACCTTTCTTTTGCTAGAATTAAATAAATAAATAGAACTTTGTAGAGAGGCTTTGAAACACTTCAAATCCTATTTGAGAATAGAATTTTTTTTTACCCTCAGTTAAATAAATTAACTGCTTTAGTTGCTATATCCAAAAGATATTGTATCATTTAGATAAAATAGTTTAAGTGCTGTTATGTGTTGTTTCTTATTATTCTAGAGTGCGATCCCCAATTTACAAGTTTGTTAAAATGATATCACAAGCAATTTATTACAATTTTAATATTCCTTTGTTTAGAGTGCTTTAAAATTGGGACTCAGCTATTTACCTCTGGCTGAAAAAGCTGTTAATGCCTTGGAAAAATGGTCAACAAATTTAGAATTAAATATTTTGAAGCCTTACTTTCCAAGACTTTTACCATTACTCAATTCATATTTGCTGGTCACTGCTGCAGAAGGTAATATGAATGTGCATTTTTATTTCCAATGAAATTAATAATTTACTTTGCTAAAATTTAAATTTATAAGTCTTGATACAAGCTTTTTTTCTCAATATTTTAATTTTTTAATACTATGATCGGTATTTTTGTAATATCAAGTGATAAATTTTGTTGTTTTCAAGATGCATGCTTTTCATTTTGTTGTTTCTCAGACATTAGTTTAAAAAAGAGTGTAGGTGGAAAGTTGTGTACAGTTTAAATGTGAGATATTGTGTATAATATCATATAAGAACTTTGCCGCACTACATTTTTTAATTAACATGAAAAATCCTTAATTTAAATAAATTTTGAAAAATAGACCAGGAAACAGGAAAAAAAGTAAAATAGAAATAAAAGACTCTTTTATCAATTCATCATTATCTTACATTGATAACTGTACTGCAATTCTTGATTTGTAGAGTTACATTTATATTTTATATCCTGCTTTAGAGCTGAAGTATTATTTTTTTCTCTGTTATTTCTAAATGTTTCATCAGATGTGCAAAAATATCTAATACTTTTTTGTGTAGCTGGAAGTGTCTTAAGCAATGAGAAACGACCTTCTAAAAAAGCCTACAAAATGTCTGTGAAAAGTATGAAGCGATCAAATAAAAATACATCATCTGATAATGTGAGTATCTTTAAATATTGTATTGATCAATATATTTTGTTTTGAAATTAAGATTATTTTAATTAATTGCAAATTTATGAACTTCATACTCATGTTTTGCAAGTCTATAAAATCATGACTATTCTTTGCCAATATAAAAATTTCAAGACTTAGTATTACCGATGCATTAATAAAAAATTTAGTAATTAATGATTTGATCATGTTCAAAACATTTACCAAAATGATTGCACAGTTTTAATTATCATACTTTAAAATTATATCATTTTTATTTTTGTTTATTAACAAATGTTGATTTTGTATATATATTGTACAGTAGAGTCTCGATTAAACAATCTAGAAATGCTTTGTCTCAGATAAATAAATATCACAAATAATCCAATTTATTCCAATTTTGTTGAAAAAACGATAAAAAATGCATTAAATTTTTTATAATATCTCACAGTTTGACTACCCATTTCACACGTTAATGTTTTAGTTCTCGCACATTAATGTTCATATTTCACACATTAATCATTCACACTTTAATGTTTTAATTTTTTGTCTATTTTTAATTATTTCCTGCTTTTGATTTATGCTAAGAAGGACTCTTTAGCATTTCCGCATTTTAACACTGTAAACAGAATGTAAAGCACATAGAAAAATTTCAATCTGAACAACACTGGTACTGTGATGATGGATGAATCATATCTCACCTTGTCCTGCCAGGATTTTATATTAAGAGTAAAAGTAATTGGCAATACTGAGGGTCGACTGGGTGAGTGCAATACATTAGAAAGGAAGGGTTGAGAGTAATGTGATTTTCCTGCTCATTTCAATGGCTGCAATTTGCATTTTTATTATTTTTTTTTCCTTTTTTTTTCGTTCCATACAATCCTCAACCTGGATAATCCGATCTCTATTCATTGAGAGTCTACTGTATTGCTCCAATTTTTTTAAAATTTTCTATAACTGCTTATTTGATCGGCTTATTCTTGTGTCATCATTAAAACCTCATAGAAATATTTTTATATTTATGCAAAATAAATTTAATTAAAAATTAAAAAATGCATATTATAGTTCTTCATTTTCTTATTGTAATATTTCAAATGTTTATTACATGAAACACTGTTATTTTTCTCTTATTAGTTTTTTAGGCTTTAATAATTCAGGGTTGTAACGATTGTGAAAGAGTTAACCTGTATGGAAACAATTTAAAAATATTTTTTTAAATATTTTTTTCCCTTTTACACAGTTTTATCTGATATTGTTGCTGGCACATATTTTCAATATATTGATGTAACTTTTATATTATGAGCATTTCCTTTATGCTTATAGTTTTCCCTATCCTTTTAGTCCTTGGAAGATCCTGCATTAGGACGGATTCAGCTACAGATCTTGAAGTATTTAGGACAACTGGGGGAGAACAATGTTGCCCTTTTGGAACAGTCTCACCAAAAAGTTGATGAAGTTGCCATTGCATGGGATCCTTTATGCAAAAATCATTTGAAATATTCTGTTCCATTTGTTGACATGAAACCTAATGTTTATTTCGGTAATAAAGTAGTACCTAACTAGTAGCTTTTTTTATAAATTTAATTTATAATTCTGTTAAGATTTACGCTTTTTAGATTTAAGATGTTTCATCTGTTTATTGTGCATTTTTATGATTTTTTTTTATACTTATCTTGTAATCATAGTTTTTAGGCAAGTGGGAATGTTTTATTTTTGGGTAAAAATAAGAGGACAAATTTTTGAAAAATGAAAGTAAAATTAATGTTCTAATTCAAAGCCTTATATCGTTTTTGGCTTATGATTTATTACATAGTGATTTCTCATGTGATAAACTCTATCTACTAAAGTACAATTGATCTGTCAAGGTATAAAATTATAAAAAAGTTTCTTATTAACTATCATTGTTTTAGAATATTTAAACTCTTTATGTAACATGCAATGATTTTATTTAAAATTAGCTATTTTTATTTATGAATTTTTCTATTTTTAACAAAAATGTATGATATTTGATTTATAGTTTATAATATTATACTTATATAACATTCTTTAATCAAATTGTTAAATTAGCCTTTTCTATCAATATTTATAAATTCTCATATCTTATTTCATATCAATTTTGCTTAAATATTTTATTTGTTAAGGAGATAATTATTATTTTTTAAAAATTAATATTATTATGATTCTTTTTTTAATTATTTTTAGATGAGTTTCTTCCACGTATATTAGAAATTGCTACAAAATCAAGTGTGAGACAAGTAAAGGTTGCTGCTTGTGAAGCTCTGCATTCTTTAGTTCTATTTATGATTGGTCAGGGTAGCATGTTACCTGATAATCTCCAAGAAAAAGTGAGATATTAAAAAAAATCTTTTTATAAGCATCCTCATTTAAATGCTATAAGTAGTTTTTTTTAATTAGACAGTTATTCTAATTTATTTCCCTTAATTTTTATTTCATTATTTTTTTTTTAGTATTCAATGGAAGCATTGTATGAAAAATTATTTCCTGGTTTATTGGAGCTGTCTTGTGATGTTGAACAAGTTAGTTGTATAATATTAGTAATTGTTTTTGATAACAATATAGTATTCATGTAAAATACTAACTGTTATATTTTTCTTTTTATCTTACTAAACTTTAAGAATCTTGTTTGAATTTATGAATTTATCATTACTTAGCATTACTTTTGCATTAAGTAAAACTAAGGAAAAGCTGTCGCCTTGCAAAAATAAGAAAGTAGCTAGCTTAAATTTGAATATATCTAACAGTGTGCAGAGAGTTAATGAGCTAAAGTTCTTTTTAGTTTCATATATGCATTCAATGCATATATATGCTATATGTTAAAATATGTGTTATGTATATGTGTTATATTTATGTATATATGTTATATATACATATGTATATCTGTACAATGTATATATGTTATAATATATGCATTCAATGTATTTTTACTTGTTGTTATAAAACTTATTAAATGTACATTTTGATGTAGAATTTGATGAAATGTAAATTTTAATGGTTTTAGCTATGAAATTCTATCCACAAATTTAGGCATCTTTAGCAAATGAATGCATTTTAAACTGATCTTAGTTCATATGTTAGTTTAAGATGTTGTATGCTTGAAAATAGTTAGGAGTAGTTTTAGTATTATATTGTTAATGCATATAGTTTTACCCCATCCTTGATTTAAGAAATGAAGATTATGACTTGGTGTCTATTCCAATGCTAACAACAACAACAAAAAAGCTACCAAGTGTAACATAATATTTTGATATTAAAATCTATTTTTTATATAGGCTTTGAGCTATTTGAATGGTACTTAAGTTTTCCCTAAAAGTTGTTTAACTTGCTTTAAAAAAGTAAATAATTTTGAAATAATGTTAACAATTATAAGTTTCAATAAATAAAATTTTGTTATCTTTTGTTTATTTTGTTATTTTTTATTTTTGTATTTTTTATCTTTGTGTCTTAAAGAAGTAATAGTTAGGAAAGATTATGAAAGCAGTGTTTTCACTACAGCGCGAGAATCTCGCATATTTTTTCTTTTCTCGCATTAAAAAATTATTACCGCGAGAAATTCGCGCGTTCTATAAATCAATTTCAAAATTTCCTAATTTCTCGCATTTTGGGAAAAGCTTGGAATAACGCCATTTAGAATAAGATCCGTTTCCCTTTTCTTCCTGGATCTTTCATTATTTTCAACATCTGCCCCGTTATCTAGCTTCCCTATTTACCAGTATTGTTCAGAACCTTTTTGAACAACAGAACACAACCACGGAACCCCTTTCATAACACTTTTTTCTGCAACCACGTGTTTACCGTAGGTAAGATTTCTTCACGTAAGACGTTCAAATTTTTTATGCACTAATGTAAGGTGGACAAATACCTTGTAAAGGCAAAATCTTCTATGATGATGCACCAAAAATATTCAATACTTTAAAAAATGGAAGACTTTAAAAATGTATTATAATTAAAGAAATGATTTTTTTTCCAAGAGTTTTTGTGTTTTTTTAGTTTTTAGAAATCTTACCCTGTTTTTGAGAAATTCTCACCCATTTTTTTTCTATGATGAAAAGACTGTGAAAGCATGGAAAAGTCATTAATTTATTGTATAAAATAGTGTCAGATAATTTAGATCTATGTGTAAAACACTTACGAAACTCGTTGACAATGATGGGCCTTTTGAAATTAATTATTTTAATAGCTTTGTGCAATTATTAAATGGGCAAAAATAGTAGAGGTTTTTATATTCTGCAATCATATTTCACATATTTTAGTTTTCAATACTGAATGCAATTATTCTTTCTTTCTATTAATGTTTACTATACTTTTATTTAGGTTACTAAACAACTCTTTAGTCCACTTGTATTACAAATGATTCATTGGTTTACTTGTAAGAAAGTTTCTAGTACACCTGAATCATCAGTAATATTACTTAGTTTATGGGTAAGTATGATTTTATATTAAAAGTTTTTAACTAATTTTTAAAAAAAAATTTTTTTTTCCAAAAATTTGTTTATATGTATACTTAATTTTTGATTTTTTTTTCTCAAAAGAATTAGAGTTGAACTGAAAAAGGTTTGCTGAATTTCAGCAAATTTTTAAAAGATTTTAGTTAAAATTAAAAATTATTAGCACACTGTCCAGCAATCACTGTACTTGCTAGAAACACCAGACTTTTCACTGTTAGTTATTTTTTTGTTACAATGTTAAGTTACTTTGGTTTGGTCTGTGGAATTGGTCGAGTTCTTATGTTACAATCTCAATATGATTTGCCTGATATCTTCTTAAAATATTCTTATAGTTATAACGTTAACAGCTTGGCACCGTTTTGACTAGAAATTGTATATGTTTTACTTTTTTTCTCTTTAATTTTCAATCTTGTTGCATTATGACTCTTTATTTGTATTGTGTATATATATTCAGTATATATGTATATTTAGTGTAAAATTTAGTTTTGAAATTGAAGGATTTTGCATAATATACTACATATTGAATTGGCTGATCCAATTCAGACTCAATTAGTATGTGACTGTCTTTACAAAGCTACTTTACTTACAAATTTTTTAGTCCTAGCTTTACTCAGTATAAAGTAATTATTTTTGTCCTTTCTCTATACATTTTGCTATCATTAACTCCCTTCCCAATTGTTTTAGAATGTTCAGTCTACAGTTCAGTTGCTAAGAATAAAGAAAATTGAACTTTTTGTATTGGCTATTTCAGAAAAAGGGTTGACTTTTGACAAACATTGACTTTTTTTTAGAGATTTTTCTTCTTCTTTTTCTGTATGGTATAAAATTTTTTTATTGCATGTGTGGATTTTTAATAGCAGTTCGGATTTATTATTAAAAATAATTGTGCGGATTTTTTTATAAGACTGCATAAATCCAATTATAAATTTCTTTTTTAGGATGGAGTAACAAATCCGAAAAGTGCTGCATTGCGTGACTTTAGCGCTATTTGCTTGAAGGAATATTTTCTCTGGTCTATAAAACAATCTTCTGTAAGTTGCCTTTCTTAATAACAAGTTATTTATTGTCATTATCATTTTGTAAACTATTTATAAAAGAAATATTTATCCGATTATTTATTTATAAGATATTCAAATCTGTGTGTTTCCACGAAAGCCTTGCTATTTTTAAAAAAGTATTACATTTTTAAATTTCAAAAGCAATTTTTACGATGTAGATTTAAAAATTTTCAAAGGTAATTTTCAAAATGTAGATTTAAAATTATAAAGATTATGCTTCCTTACCTTTAGAAACAAAAGTTACAATTCAATTCCTAATGTCTTTATTTATTTTAGGCTGAGTCCAAGCCAGTTGAAAGGCTTTTAAGCAAGCTACATAGTTTTTCGCTTCATCCTAATTCATTTAAAAGACTGGGTGCTGCCTTAACATTTAATAGCTTGTACAATGTCTTCAGGTAAGCTTGTAATTTGTATTGTTATAAAAAACTGTTGATATATTTTTTTAAAAAAAAGTTATTAAATTTTAAAAAATATTCTTAAATTAGTGCCAACTTTTCCAAAAAGTTATACGTTTATCTTTAACTATTTCATTTTTAATGCTTTTTAAAACTGTAAATTTTTTCAGTAAGGAAAATATTCTCACCTGTAACATATACAGTATTTAATTTTCTTAAGTTTTTTTCTTATGCTTAAATACTAGAAATTAGTTATTATGTGCTTTGATTTCATTGTCTGGCAAAGGTAAGGGTTAAAAAGTATCTGTCTTATGTTATTTTGTAGTTATATCATCAAAAATTTGAATTTTTTAAGGGTCATTGACCTTTATTAATAGTGTGCATTAATTATTTGAATAGTAAAAGTTTATGTCATATGTGTGTTATTAGCATTTTTGTTTCTGGGCACTTAGCAATTATAATTTTTCAAATTCTTTATTTTAAAAATGTCCTTATGATTTATACATGCAATACTGACTTCGGTATTTTTATTTTATAAGTCAATAATTACGCTAGTTAACTAAGTTGAATTTATTTTATGAATTCCTTTTTAATTTCATTATTTAAATAAATAATGCTACATTTGAATAACATGAAAAATATATGAATTGTTTATCTGCCCTGGAATTTTACAAAGTAAGCTTTTCTTTCAAAAGTTCTTCTGTCACTTTTTGAATATAATGTATTAAAAAGAAAAAAATTGATAGTGTACAGTGGCTGAATAAAGTGATAGCTAGCACAATTTTGAAATTTGGAAAAGATCAAATATGCATGTGTGCTGCAAAACGTTAGAAATAAAAAACCAATTGGCCTTAAAGTGACACTTTCAAACTTGTGTCTTGATCTTTCAAAGGAAGGTGGCAAAAATAAAAATAAATACAAAAGAAGTAAATATCTGTGTTACTCTCTTCCGTACATGTTTAATCATTTCAAAATGTTAACCAAAACATTTTTAGGATGCAAGAAGTTCAGCATTTTAATTGTTTTTTGAGCATTTTTCAATGTATTTTGGTATGTATTTTAACAATAGAATTTAGTAATTTTTTTCAAAATCAAGTGTAATTTAAGAATTGATTTTTTTAAACTTGATGTTATAGTTTTTTTTTTAAAAACTAATTGCCCTGTTGAACTGAGACAATACATAATTTAAACGAAAGTAGTTTATAATAAATATTATTTGGTTTACAAAACAATGCTTTTTCTTGGTAACCACATACTGAATTCTCATTTGCTAAATATATTTTTTATTCAAATTAAGATTACCTTACTAGTTTTTAAATATTGCTCTGTTTTTCTTTTTAGAAATGAAGACTTTCTTGTGCGAAAGTACACACTTCAACTGTTGGTTCTTTTTGTGGACAGTTTAGCTATTGCACACACTGACAGCAGCTCTTTAAGTAATTATTTTACTAAATATTTAATTTTAAATTATTCCTAGACTTCTTTAATTAATGTGAGAAATATTTTTTTGTCAAAGTATGTTCTAAAAGAAAGAAACATATTTTGAAGTAATAATTATTTAAATCATATGTGGCAGCCAGAAATTGCTATGTACATTGAGTAAAATTCTGTAACCTCATTAGGGCTACTAACCTATAGGGGAAAATTTGTTGCTACTATCAAACTATTCTAAATTAATATAACTATCTGAATTCATTCAAATTTATTACATAAAAAAAAACTGCTGTTAAACTGGAACATTAGCATTTGATGACAATCAGATTTTTACCAATCATAGCGAATTTCATCCCTAAAGGTAGTTATGTCATTTTTGTGTTTTTGGCATCATACTTCCAAAAATAAAACAAAATTAAAAAAATAAATATTAGAAGTTTATAAATAATTTTTGACTCAGTAACTTTGTCAGTAGCAATGCTGTTTTACTGTGCCCTTAAAAAAATGCATTTACTTGCAATTTCATATTCCTGTTTGCTAATAAGTTATAACTGCAGATTTGTAGTTTTATATATTTTTATTCTTTGTTTATTGAACTCTCATACAATTGTTGTCAGGGACCCGTAGCCCAAAAATTTTCAACGCCTCCAGCTCACCTTCAAGATAATAAGCTTTAAGCTCTAGTAATTTTACAATACATTTTTTCATGATTTTGAATTTAAGATTTTAATTTGAAATCTTTATAAAAAGGAACATTAGAAAAATAACAATATAATCACACAGAAGTTTTTGATTTCTGACAAAACTAAAACTGAAATAATGATGAAATTTAAATAGTGTTATAATTTAAATATTCATAAATGACATTTTAATTATAAAAATTATATAATTTTAGATAATAGTATGATTAGTATATCATAATTATTAGATATTAGAATGAAAATAAATGCTGCATAACCTAATTTTATTTAAAACGAAATTGAATAGAATGTTTTAGCTGGACATAAATTATATGTATTTGACCAAATCAGCAACTATTAAACCAGATAAGGTTAAAAGCACAAAAATCTCTAATCCTGAAAATTTTAAAATATTGAAAGAAAAAAAAGATTTAAATGACTTTCAAAAAAAAAAAAAACTAAAAGAGCCCTGAAGCATGAGAAAATTTAGAGATCCACCTCCAAAGCACTCCAACCCTGTTCTAAATTTTGCTGAGATTTTCTTCTCTTTCAGATTTAAGTCACCATTTTTTTTTTCAAAAAAATTCCACTGTTTGCAGTTATGAACAAAGGATTGGTGAAAATGCTTACATAAATATACGATGGAATAATTAATTTTTTTAAGGAAAATAGAATATTTCTTGGATTGTTTGTAATGTATATTTATAACCTGGTAATTGTATGCTGACGTGTTTTACAATTAAACAATGTTAGGCATTTAAATTATTACCATTTTTCTAGCATAAAGACATTGTTTATAAACTGATAAAAATTATTTTGATTGGTGAAAATAAAAGATTAAAAGTGAGTATTAGTTGTATTTTTTGTGGATAGAGGAAAAACTTAGTTACATATCTTCTCTGTTCTACCCATTTGTAAAAATATCTGGTTTCAATAATAGTTTTATCTCCCCATAGAAATTTCTTGAAGATGATGAAATGCTTGGTAAAATACTAATAAATTTCTTTAGTTACATGTCTTCAACAAATTATATTGTCTTGATTTTCACCAAGATAATGGAGATAAATAAATTTGTTTTACGATGGAAAGTTTCCATTTATATGATTCTTTGAAAATTGAAAACATTTTAAATATTTATTATTATTTTATTCTATTTTTAGGAACTCAAGAACAATGTGTAAATGCTTTAAATCATTTGGAGAAAATTATTGTGGTGAAGCATTCTCTTTTTATTAAGTCTGAAAAGTCAAGGAAAAAACCTGAGTAAGATTAATTTACATATATTTTATTTAGAAAATTTCCTGGTTTTTTTTTGTTATTTTTTTTTAACCCTCTGACCCTTTTACAAATAATTAAATTTGGAAGAATAATTTTTCCATAGATACAAGTTCTCTTAATTAATAACATAAGAGAAGCTTTCCAGGTATGCAAACAGATTACGATGTAATTTTTAAATACAAGATTGCCCTAATAAAGTAAATAAGTACTTTTTGAGTTTTTTCTCTATATTCATTACAAGTTTATAATTTTTGTCTTATTTTATTTTAAAAAATTTTATTCACTCTAATTTTTGAAACCATTTGTTTGCAATTTATTTTTTTTTTTTTTAACTGCAGAATAATATTTTATGTTGCTTATGTAGGTGCCTGGAAGAGGCAACCTTGCAGTGTATTGTGCTGTGGCTGTTGAAACAGTGTGGCTGTGTACAAACTGAATGTCGCCATAAATGCATGGATTTGGTTATTAAGTTTGCTCCTTTTACTCCAGGTTGTTATTTTTTCCCTACTCAGTTTTAATGTATTTGCTTTTACCACTGCCTATTTAGAAAATTCTGTGCTATTTGTATGATAATTGATAAATTATAAAATTAACTCCATACAATTTTAGTTATAGTGTATTTTTTTTGATGAAATTCTTCATTTTCTTTAATGTATAATGCAAGGAATGAAATATCAGTTCTAAAAAGTTCTTGCCAGACTAAAATTTTTACTTCTCGCTATTTTCTCAAAAACTTCAAACAAATTTAAAATGTTAATGTAGAACAAAGAACTTTTTGGTGATCAAAACCATAAAAGGAGGTTAAAAAATTCAAACATATTTATTGCAAAAAAATTTATATAGTAATATTAATTAAAAATAGGGTTGCCATAAGATTTGAATGGTTTGTTCCAATATTATCCACATATTATCAAAAGTCATTAAAATAAGAAAAATTTCAGAAATGTTTCCATCTGAGTTTCATGTTTGTACATCACTGCCTTTTGGCACTAAAATAACATTTCTCAGGGTCAATATATGTTACAGGTTCAATTTATAGAAATTCTGAGCAAATCATTCTAGCAAATTTTAAGTACAACGGTCTTAATAGTTTACTGAAGTTGTGCCTTTTTCCCCAAATTTTGCTCGTAATCCCTAACGGAAAATCTGAGGGGGGAAGAAGGTTGCTAGTTTTATTTGAAACTTAGCACTTTACTAGGCAAAGCTTACTCGCCTGCCCTGCATATTCACTTCCTATTATTATAAATAACTTTTTACAGATGCACTCCAAATTAATACAAATCAGTAGGTTTCATATTAATTTTGCATTGTCTGATGTTTGTTTTGATTTTTTTTCATTCTTTGTGAATTCTCGTTTTTTTGTGATTTTTAACTTCTTTTTAGGAAAATAATGCTTACCATCGTTATTTTAATTGTTTTACTGATTTCAGTTTTTCTAAATAATGTTTCTGGTTCATTTTGAAGGTTAGTTGAGGGGATGATCTAATCGTTTAGAAATGTTGAGACACAGTTTGTTACAAGAATTTTTTAAACATATTTTTGCACATTGACTGCTGCACACGTTTACAGTGAAATCTCTTCCAGGCCAAGAGTACTGCTGTACAAAGCGTACTCTGCTAAGTACTTCCACGATATTTTAATAATGCCAGCCTCTGGTGGTCGTAAGAATTATGTCTTGTTCCCTTTGTCTCCTTGGTGTCATGTCAGTTTAATTGTGTTCGTTGCTTCGCATTTGTTTCTCATCTCGCCACTTTACACCATCTGTTTGAATCTTTGCAGAGTAAGGAGGAGTATAACTTAAAATCTATACCCTAATTCGTGGAAATTTCGAAAAGAAGAAGAAAAAACGCTCCGATCAGAAACTTTGCTGTCACCAAAATATGGGTGACGCAGCAGTCCAACGTGTTTAAAAAGTTGTTTTACTATATTTTTCAGAAAAAAAGTCTTTATTTCTTTATTATTATTTTTAAAATTTAGCATTAATGTTAATACTTTTTACAATAATTGTGAAATGCTTAGATAACTTTTGTTTCATAATTTTTGTCAATATTTTGATACTTATTTTTAGATTAATAGAATTAAACTTGATTAATGGAATTAAAGCTGGTATATGATTCCTAAGTGCTTCATGTGAATCATTCTCATTGATATACTTTAATTTTACTAATTTAATTATAAGGTGCTAAAAAAAGAAATTTTTAAACAATTCTAAATTGATTTTCTAAATGTTAAACAAATTACAGCTATATTCAGTCAAGGAATAGAACAGTTTGTTTTAGAAGTTTTAGTTAGTTTGTAGCATTTTAATATGTTATTTGATTCCAACCTCAATACAATGTCATCAGTGATAAATGGATGGATCTGATTGTAATCAAATTAATGTTTTGGTGTGGCTTTCATCTAAATTCAGTTATTTTTAATTAGAAAGTTTTTTTTCTTTATGAAAGCAAAATCTTTCTTGGCAGTCATCAATAAACAAAAATTTTTTTTATTTTCTAAATTGATCTCAAAATTTAAAAGATTTGGTTTTGAATGAATAAATCCATTTTTTGATAGTTAAATGATTGAAAATAAAATTCTATTCACATTCTAACTAAGTTACACTTGTGCGAAAATTTCTCAAGTTAAAAATATTGCTCATGGCTTAAACATTTTGAAATTTTTCGAAAGGTTTAGTAAATTTTATGGTGGACCATTTAAAAAAAAAATTTTTTTTTCTTCAAATTTTGGTTTTTCCAACAAAATTATTTTTTCTTTTCCTAACCCTTTATAAAACTGTGATAATTACATTTACTACCAATTAATTTTTAATTGCTGATGTGTATATTTTTCTTTCTATAATTTGTTCGAAAGTCTGCTGATAACTGCAGTAAATACAAAAAAAAAAAAAAAAAAAGAAAAAAAATTGCATATGAAGGGTTTTGTTTGCATAAAATGTGAAAACAGTAAAAGTTGGCATGCTGAGATAAGGGGAGGGCAACACTGAGAAGCTATATTCTCTTGTGTGTTATGTGTTTGTTCATTTGAACATTTCTCAACAAGTTTATTTCTATTTATAAACACAGAATTTATAAATGCAATTATTTATAAACACAAAAGTTCAAGTTCAATGCCAATTCTTTATAGTTAGGAAAATTTTTAAAATATTACTCACTTTTTAACCAAGAAATGATCTTAAAAATCAAATTAATTTTTGGTAATAAGCTAAATATTTTTTTTTATTACTCAATCTCAATCCCTAAACTATTTTTACTCAAAATTACAAAAAAAAAATGTTCTTATAAAGGTTCTGCTTAAAAAATTTTAAGTAAAGAATTTTTAAGCTTTAAATCTATTTATATCATTTAGACATCATTAAACAAACTCTTTCATTACCTTTACCTTTTACCTTTGCTCATTTACCTTTTGCCAGCTGTAATTTACCTTTCATTATTATGAAGCCATTATTTGAAATATGTTTCCTCTTTTTAATTTATATTTTGTTTTCATTCAAATTTATATTACTATTGCCAAACAAATTGGTACTTAATTTTTCATTTTTTTAAATAAAATTTAATTAAAAAAGATTTATTTAAATATAACTTATAAATCCTTTCATTATTTTAAAGCCATTTTTTATAGTTAAAGTGAAATAAAATCATATTTTAACATACTTTTTAAATTTCAAATTTTACATTTCAATCATTAGACTTATTTTTTCATTTTATTATGAAATCTAATTTAAAAAAAATTTTGGTGTATTTATCTGAATACAGTAGAGCGCCGATTATCCGAACTGCTCGGGACCGAACGGGGTTCAGATAATGAAAAGTTCGGATAATTGGAAAGTTGTTTGAAATCTAATTTAAAATAAAAGATTATTGTTTATGCACTAACTTCCCTTCACACTTTTTTCAGGTTTGGGACTGGCAGTACTTTCTAAAATTGCTCTGTTTAAAAGTTTTTTTTTTCTTCCAATTTTTAAATATTTTTTACTTATTTTTTTTCTTTTTTTTTACTTTTCTTCATTTTGAATTTTTTTAATCATATTTCAGCATTTTATAATTTCTTTTGTCAATTACTGATTTTACCATATTTTTCTTTATTTTCTATAGCAAAAGAAATCCAACAAAGACTTTTGTTTCAAAGAAGATGCTCTTTTTAGAGCAGCCATATCTCTTATTCTTTTTAAATAAGTCAACTGAACTGGATCAACATCATTTTGATGCTCTAGCCAATTCATTGCAATATCTAATGAATTGCATTTTTCTATGTGAGCAGGTTCACTATCTTGAACTTGATTACCTATGCTTCTTCCTCTTTGTCTGTGGAGTTCCGATTTTCATTCAAAATTTCAGCAACAATTTCATCATCATTTGAAATTTGATATCCTCGGACGTTTTCAGTGTCTCGACGCCAGTCTTCTATTTCTTCTGCTGCATAACCTGGCATTTTTTCAGCTGGTAGATCTACTGGTTCAGAAATTTAAAAAAATTGTTGATAAGTTGAAAAGTATTCTAAACTTTAAAAAAAAAAAAAACGAATTCAGACATAGTTCGTATAATTGGACGTTCGGATAATAAGGGTTCGGATAATCGGCGCTCTACTGTATCAATTTTATTTCTCATTTATAGTGTTGCTTATTAAATTAAAACTTTTTTTACCTGTATATAATGTTTGTATATTATTCACTTCTTTTATTTCTAGGTTGTCAAAACCTTTCATCATTTATAATTACGTACGAAAATTGTGGAAAGAACATTATTGAGGATGTGTATGTATGACCTTTCTTTGAAAATAACTGTTACTGTTTATGATTATTGATCTCCTTTGAAGCAATATTTTTTATATTCTCTATCTGTATTTTCTATTTGAAATAATATTTAATATATTCTCAATTTTACTACTCAAAAATTTTATCACAAGTAAAAATAGGGGAAAGTTGGACAAAACGGGATACCATTATTGTTTTTATTTACTACAGAAAATCTGTTTAGGAGAACTACACATTATTTTTTTATAACTATATCACTTATTGAAGCGCAGAAAAAAACATATTTTAAACTAATTTTAATGACTGTGAAATAGGAAAAAAAATCATTTTCCAAACTCTTACATATCCCGTTTTAGCATACCTGGGTCGGACAAAACGGGATAGGGTTTACAATGTTTAATTTTTTGTGTAAAACTAACTGAAAACATAATTAATTGACAGAAAACTGTAAAGCAAAATTTCTAAAAATTGTATTTATGGGATTTTATTGCTTCTAACATTTTTATATAAACTGTTGTTTTATAATTAAGTACACAAAAATTCTGAAGCTACATAAGTTTTTAAAGATTTTATGAGTTTTCAACCATGAACACTTATTCCATAATTTTCACTGTCGAGATGCGTCTGGTGCCCTTAAGAGGGATTTCTTAGCAGTCCTTTCTTCAATTCTCTTGGTTCATTCTTGTAGTTTAATCATCCTTTTTTTCCTTCCATTTATAATTCACTTTTAAATGGAGATGATGTTATTACTACAGTTTTCTTCTTTCTCTTATCAGTCATTTTTTCTGGGAGCGGTCCTTTTACTTGAGGTAATGTACAACACACTTTGGAAGGATGGAAAAGGGTAGCTTAGGTCGATAACAAGAGAGTAATAATCCTAAAACTGCACACATCAGCCTGGTGTTCAATGCCTGGAAGTTCTTGCTGTTGAATCAGTGGTGACAGACAATGCAAACAGGTGATCTGGGAAGACGTCAGGATTGTAAGGACTTATACCAGTTTTACTAAACCTTTTAATGGTAGTTTCTGCAACGGCTGCCCGTGAGTAGGCTGCGTTGAACAGTTTTGTAACCTCGTAAATTATAACGCACCTACCTGGATGGTTGAACTTCTTGTTTATAATACGCTCTCAGTGGAGCCATGAAACTGATATCCAGGGACTGAAGGCGATGAGTTGTATGTGGGGGGAAGGCCATTTTTTCCCCTGTGTTAAAATTATGCTTAATATTGTTTCTCTCAGCTAACTCAAATGCTAGCACTCGTATGCCCGTTAGAATTATACCAAATAATCTCTCTTCTAGAGCCAATACATGCACACGCGTTTTTTCTTGTTCAGCATTGAATACTGTCTCTTATTTGTCCAACTTTTTCATTGCTGCCAATCCAGTGATCAATGTATTCGTACGAGCCTTTTTTACCTTTCCTTCAATATAGTAATAATAATATAGTAAAAGTATAAGGCCAACAAATAAATAGGTGGATAAAACGGGATATAAAAAAGTCTATCCCGTTTTATCCAACTCATAAGTATCCCGTTTTGTCAGACTCAGACACTTTTCAAGGCAAACATGGCTTCTGCCTAAACGTGAAAGAAAAATTAGATTTACTAGACATGAGAATACTCGTTAATTAATGCTTTATCAAATGTAATACTTACCGGAATAGTTATCCTATATATATAGGCAGTACAATGTGAAAAACAACGCACGTAACTGTGGAAAGTGGCAAAAAAATGGAGTAAAAAAGTTCTGAGACCTACAACTTTCTATCAACTAGTGATCTCGAGATGGTACGCACTGAAAATGATATAATCACAGTCAAATAACAAGTTTCTGTCGTCGTCCGCTAGATAGCTGCAATAGTCTGGTCCCTAGGCGAGATATCCCGTTTTGTCCGACTATCCCGTTTTATCCAACTCTCCCCTACATGTCATAAAATTTTTGTTAAAAATTTTACTTTTTTCTCTTGCAGTAGAATTAAGATAATCCCTTAGAAAATCAGTCCATTCATGTAGACAGAGTGACAATGACTTCTTTCATGTATTATGAATTGAGGAAATTATTACGTACCTATTTCGCTAACACAACTGCTTTTGAAAGCGATTTTGTGACTCAAAGTGGTATAAAATCTCAAAAAAATGAACTTTGAAGCTATTGGGGAATCTTTTAAATTTTGTGAATGACACCTTTTTCATGTCACTTTTGAAGTCATATGTCTTGAATTTCAGACAAGCTGTTAAATTGTAGAAATAAAATTTGTATATTTTAAAAACTTTATTCTAAGTAAACCATAAATATTAAAAACAGTTTAAAATAATGAGGAATAAGGTTATTTGGTTATTTATTTTAGCCAAAATTCTAGTGTTGTTGTTTTTAATCCTTCACAATATAGCTTTGGCTATATCAAATCCATGAGTTTAAACGCTCTGGCCAAGTCACACACCAAAATCAGTCTCAAGAAAATGTCCTTCAAGGAAAATTCCAGACAATCAAGGATGTGCTTAGGGGAAGCAGGGAATTCTACTGTATGAATTATATATTAGTTATAATATATTCTGTGTAGTAAAATAGCAGTAATTTATTAATGGCAGTAATTACTTTTCAATAATAAATAGAGGAGGGAAAATACTCTTTAAAATTTTTTCTTTTATAGGGCTGCTAGTATTTTTAAAAATGCTGTCAAACTTTTAATATATGTTTTCTAATTATACAAATATCAAATCTGTAATTTCAATTCATAGTGAATAAACAGGGGTGAATCAAAACTTTTAATCTTGCTATTAAGGAATAAGACATTAATACCAGCTAATAATTCTTTAGCAACAGAAAGTCTTTAAGAATTTTAAAAAAGAAACTATGCTTAAAAATTGAAGATAAAATTTATTATATTTACATTATTAACTGTAACTTTGTAGGTTTGAAGCTGTTCTACAAGATAGCTTACAAAGTGCTTTAAAAAACCTGGCTACGTACAAATCTTTATCGAGATGGCTTGAAGCTCTCCAAACTTCCATGGAATGCTATCAGTGGGTTTTTTCGAAGCAGCTGATGCTACAAAATATGCTTTGTGGTAAGCTCTTTTTTCTTCTTAATTTAATTTTCAATAGACTTATTACTTCAGCAAATTACCTTGACTGACTCTAACATTTCACATTTGGCCTAATTTGTGTAAAAGTTCCTTCTAACACAACTTTTTTTGGCATAAAAAACAAAGCTCAACATCTTTTTCTTAGATGTCAGTGAAATTATATTTTTATTTTCATCTCTTCCATTTAGGGGTTTCCATCATTTAGAATTAGTTCAGGTTTTTGAACTTTGTATATTGTTGTAACGTTTCTACCTTTTTTTTATTTATTAATTATTGTTTACTTTTCTTTTTTTACATAGGCACTTTTTTAGCACCTTTTAACTATATAAATTTTTCAAATTTTTATTTTTAGTTTATGTTGAAAAAATATTTGGCCTTACTTCAATATTTATAAATTGTTATAAAAGTAGCAAAATATATGTTGTCCCCAACAAAACCTGACAAATCGCTATTTGTGAGAAGCGGATGTACAAAACATCATACCTTGTTTGACAGCAGGAAGAAACAGAGATGAATTGATCTACAGTTATTAGAAATACTATGAAGTTATGATGAATAATCAACACACTTGCCTTCCTCTATAGTGATATGTTAGATTTTGATAGCATATTTTCGACCTCCAATGGGTATAACATTTTCCCTTCATTTTTGACAAGGATTTCAATGTATATATTAACCTGGAAATACACTGAGAGTGATCAATGCTGAATACCCTAGTTTCAAAATTATTACAACTTACTGCAAAACTTGCATGCCGCAAAAGACACCACATTTTTTAATTAGTTGCATGCTTGTAAAATCCTATGGCTAATCTCAGCTTTCTGCCACTAAAGAGAAAATGTGATATTTAGTGTTTTTCTCAAATGCTGCAAAAAGTAAAGGCTTCATGTTTTTAAAACTTCCAGGTTTAATAGAACATCTATAACTGTTAAATTCAAAGCTTTTTGTACTTTTTCTTCAACCAAAATTCTTGTAGAATTTTAGTACGATTTTTATATTACTATTTATTTTTTAGAAGAGAAGAATGCGTCATTGATATCGTGCATAAAAGTGTTCAATGCTATTGAACATTTCCTTGAAAATATAGTTAAAGAACCACTTACAGCTTTGATAAGCAAGCATTATATTGAGGAAAGTGATGTTTTTATACCTGGAGAGACTCTAAAATATAATCGGTAATATGTATTTAAATTACAAAAGCCTTACATTTTCTTTTTTCTCCTTTGTATGTGTTCATTAATTTGTCTTTTCACGTATTATAATTTAAGTATAACTGTTAATGATAACTAAAAATTTTATTGCAGTCTTACAAAATATTAGTATTAGTCTATTTTATAGAATTAATACTGAAAGTTGTTTTTCAAAGTATCATTTGTTGCATGATGTAAAATCTTAAAGAATGGCACACATTTTAAAATTTCTGTATGTTTTTTAACCAAACAATTGTTTATAACTGTTTTGTTACACAATTCAAAACTATTATGTTTTTGCAACCTATAAACAATATTTTAATCAAAATAATTTTAACATTAGTTTTGCTATATTATTTTTTACAAGGATTTTTTGCCCATGACTTGCTTCACGCCACCTAAAGCTCTAATAGTGTGAAGTTCGGGATAAATTCTAAAGATGTGAATTCTTCAGTTTTATCAGGGTTCAGTCTTTTCCATTAAAATATACATCAAATTCTTAGTGTTTATACTTTTCTTATGTTTTTAGTTACTATCTTTAAATTTGGAAAACTTAAAATGTCTGTAATTTAAAATTATATCACCATTAAAGTTTTTTTTATGTATGCAGATATTTTTAGCTAATTCCCGGCATAATATGTTTAAGAACCTCTTTTTATTTATATTTGTTTTATAATTATAAAATTGCTTCTTTTTGGAAACTATATTTTATTAATTTATTTGTTTTAGATTGAAATGTACTGTTTTAATTCGTCTTCTAAATTTCATCACATCGGTGTTTGCTGCTGATGCAAAGTGGTTCCATGATAAGTTTCTCAAAGTTTTGTGGAATTCAAACTTATGGGAGTTAATTTTGCTGTTAGTTGTCAATCCAACTTCTTTAGGATTTGAAATGACGGATCCGGAAATCGCTACCAAATTACCAATGGAAGTAAGTGTTGGTATATATTTCTTTTACAGTTATCGGATACTTAAATTTTTTTATGTGCAAAATCACTTCGTTTTTTTTTTAACCAAGTTAATCCATTAATTTCAGTAAATAAAACAAATTAAGAAAATAATTCAAAATAATTAAAAGCAATTAAAAACAATTCCAATGGAAAAACGCACTAAGCAACTGAAAATCCAAAAGGAATTGAAGCAAAAGAAACAATGAAAAATGAATAAACGTGCCAACCAAAGCTGACGTCTTCAGGGGGTACCAGTTTCGGAAGCCATAAAAGCAAAACCCTTTCTAAGCACGACAAAGGTTTACATTGCTCTCTCTGAACCCCAGTTTTTGCCAAAGTCCAGAAAGAAATACAATACAAAATATAAAATACATAAAGCAAATACAGAAGTATAAAATCAAGACAAATACATAAGAGTAATATGCACGAAAGCTTACTTGAAACATAAATTCAACAACCAAATTTCAATTTAGTTGATTTCTGGCAGTCAGTAGTGTAATTTGGTTATTGGATTTATGTTTCAAGAAGCTTTTGTGCATATTATTCTTATGTATTTGACTTGATTTTATACTCCTGTATTTGCTTTATGTATTTTATATTGTATTTCTTTCTGGACCTTTGGGGTTCAGACAGAGCAATTTAGACATTTGTCGTGCTCTCTCGATAGAAAAGGTTTTGCTTTTATGGCTTCCAGAACTGGTACCCATTGAAGACGTCAGCTTCAGTTGTCATATTTATTCATTTTGCATTGTTTCTTTTGTGAATTAAACAAAAGCATGTGACTTAAAACCAGTTACGATGCAAGATAATTCATTGCTTTTTCCTTTTCTTCCTTTTTTTAATAATTTTTTTTTTTTAGTTGCTGTTTAACCCTTTATGAGGCCATACGAAGTATACTTTCCACCGGCTTCATTGCTATTAAATGTCTATGGAAGGCAATTATAAGAAAAGTAAAAAAAAAAGAGTACAAAAGAAGGGTTTTGTTTATTTAAATGTGGGTGCTGATTGGGTATATGGTGGACGGGGAGCTGACCTCAAGTTCTGGGAGAGTGGTCAACAAATCCGCCGATCTGATACCCGAAGGATGAAAGTCAATATTAGAATGTGCATTGGAAAAAACTTAAATATGGGTCACAGTAAAGTTTAGCGTTTGGGTTGAGAAGAATAGTGAACATTGGGGAGATATTATTTCTTCATCCTTATAAGATTGTTTGTTTTATCATTTCTCATCAAGTTTATTTGTAGTTATTGTTCAGAATTTATAAGTTCAGTTATTTATAATCACACAAATTCATGTTTACGGCCAATTTCTTATAGTAGGAAAAATAATTAAATCCAACCCATCTTCCCGCCACAAAATATGGTCTTAAAAATCAAAATAGTATTTGATAATAAGCTAAATGAATTTCTTTTTATGAATCAAATTCTAAAAATAAATATATTTTTACATAATATTACTAGAAAAATGGCTCTATAAAGAGTTAAAGATACATTTTATATTATGAAATTGTATTTTGCAACATTTCCTTTACATTATATAATAGTTGTAAAATATTTTATATTTAACTAATTAAATTTGCTCTCTCGTTATTTGAAATTGTTATAACTTTTTCAGGTATCAATTGTGGTTTCAAAACTTTCCAAGAAGTCAGAGTTCCATGCCTTTTGTTTGGAATATTTAAAATCTAAAAATGGGTGCAACTTAGAAAAACTGTTGCCTTTAAAATTGTCAGATCCAAGGTGCAACTCCTTGCAAATGACAGAACTTCTAAATGGTTATGATTTACTGTTGAAAAATGGGTTTCATGCTAATGACCTTTTTAATAACCCTGACAAAAGTTTGAATAATTTGTTAGATTCAATATGGACTGATTCCAGTATTTGCTGTATTTCAATCAATAAAAATATAGCATTGAATCCTGCAAGTTTGAATTTAGCTGAGAAAATTTTAAAAGTGGCATATAAAATGGATTTACAGGTAATATAATTTCCTCATTAACGTTTTTAGTAAATTTGTTTACACTAAGATATTTTTTTTAAAATAACCATTTCAATAACCATAGTTTTTAAGCAAATACTTAAAAAAATATATTTTTTCAAAATTTTTTTATTTAGTGTTTTTTTTATACTTGTAATTAAGTTGTTCAATATTACACACAAAGTCATATATATTTAGTCAAAAGGGATTAGTTAAGTGCTATTAGTAAAGCATTTAAAGAAGTGTATTTTAATTTTTTTTAAAACAAATTAAACAAGGGCAATGCAACTGAATTTGGTGTAAATTATATTAAAATAAAACGTATTTTGATAAAGGAAAAATTTATTTTTGTGAGTATTTTTTAATGAAATAGTTTCTAATCTTATATTAATTTCACATAACTTTGTTCCTTTTTTTTATTGATTTTGAAATCTCAGGAAATATCTTCTTTGGGATTTAATGGTTAAAAATCAACCTATACACACAGTTTATGCAGTTTTGCAGTTAAGAAAGGTACAAGCCATCTTTTTTTGATCAAAAATCAGATTGTCTTCCAAAATTAAAAATAAATGAATTACGAGAAAAAAGTTTCGTAAATGAATGACTAAGAGAGTGAAGAAGATATGTAACACAAAGAAAATTTTAATGTGATTAACTTTCAAACAGCCTCATGACATTTTTAATGATGCCAGCATCTTTTAATTAAATTTATATAGCAATTAAACTTATACAATAACTTTGACTCTAAAAACAAAACTGATTTATATTTTTGTATGAAAGAACAACTTAATTTTCTTTAAAATATTAACTCAACTATTTAAAAAATATTCTTCTTTATTCGTTCTTCCCTCTACATTTAAAATAAAATAAATTAAAATTCATTTCTTGTGGGAATAAAATTGTATAAAAATATTTTAGGGACTATATATTTCTGTTTCTTTCATGCTCTTGTGTGTTATTTACTGAATGATATATTTTCGCAAACATTAATTTTATTTTAATATTTGCACGGTGTTAAAATGGCTGTGGTTATAGTTATTTATATTGATGCTTTGCATAATATTCAAAGTTTTATTCCATATTGAAAACAATAAAAGTAGCTTATATTTTTGACTGAAAGAATTATTTAATTTAAGCTGTTTTTCAATCTTTTCAGTTTTCCTGTATGTCCTGTGTCATTAAATTCTCCCATTTTTATTTCCCTATGTTAGTTTAATTGTAATGAGCTTCCTGATATTCTGTGTAATACCTTCAGAATTACTGAATCTATACAAAACTATAAAAGAAGTAATTTTACAGTGTTAAAAATAGGAATATCACATCTGAAAATAACAAAATAAATCTTTTAGGTTTCCTTTAAGATTTTAATTCATTCTCTTTTCTTTATTGGGTACAGTTTCTTTTTTCTGGAATTATAATTATAACAGACTTGTTTTCTATTAATGAACTTTAAAATTACGTAAAAATTTTGAGCTGTTAAGTTTAGTTTATTATTTTCTTCAATAAATAACTCTAGCTGAGCGTTAATGTTTCTTAAAAACTGTTAATTATTAGTTTCATTTATTGAATCCAGACATGAAAATACTTGGAAAATTTAAGCTTCTTGAAATTTGCAAGAAGTTTTGCTTAGTGTTTTATTTTAATATATTTGTGCCTAAATCATAAATATCTTTTTTGTTTATTAGTTATTTTATTATATTTTTAGTTTTCAAATTTCAATTCTTAAATAAATTTCAAAACTATTTTTCAGGTGCAAAACCTTGCTAAAGCACTGCTGGAGACAACTGAAGAAGAACATTCTAAATTAGTTGTTACCAAGGGCTTGCTTGTTTTCAATTTATTTACCAATAGCATTTCTTCGTTTGCTGTTGAATCTGCAGAGAATTTTGTGAAAACCATTGCAAATAATTTGAACCATCAATTGTTTAATGAAATTTCAATCCTGTTGAAGTTTATTGATTGTGTAGCCTGCTCTAAGATTTTGAGAAAAAAGTAAGAATTTCAATTTTAATTATTTTATAGCTTAATGCTTAAAACAAAGTTTTCTCTTCTGAGAATTCACAAGAATTAAGAAATAATAATGAAGGAAATTTTATAAAACTGTTAATTTTGAATTGCCACACATACTACATTTATAGTCCTTATTTTTGAAGAACTTTATAAAACCTTAAACATTGATCATATTTAGATAATTTTTTATATTTGACTATAAATATTCTTGCTCAAAAACTTTTACTCGTGTACTTAAAGTACAGGGATGTATTTCAAAATGTTTTTAGCTCAAAATGACAAATCTGTTAATAATATAGCATCACCTTTAATCAATGTTTTTTTTTTCCAGCTAAAACATGCATATGCATATTTTCTAAAAATTACTCAGCATATATCCTTTTGATACTAATATGTTTGCACAAAATATATTGTAAAATAAAGTGCTTAAGATGAAGTTTTTCTCTTTTGAGAATCTACAAAAATTTAAAAAAATTATAATGAAAGTTATTTTATAAGATTGTTAATTTTGGATGGGCACACATACCACGATGGAAACTTTTATGTCTCGCCCAATATATCATAAGTTATATCAATTATTATTATTAGGTGTTATGATTTTTGAATATATGTTTGTTTTTATGTAATTCTGTATTTAAATTGTTGATTATATACTTAAATATTACTTCAAGTCATTTATGTTCAAAGTTTTATAGTTAATACAGATTTATGCTAAGAAGGTTTCGATAATTTATTAGTTTTAGAAAATGCTTACTACAAAATAAAAACGGTGATAACTGAAGAGCATATATTATTAATGAATGATATATTGTTAATGAATAGATTATTAATGAACATATATTGTTAAGTCAATGAATGAAGAGTAGTTTGATAAGTCAAGCTGGTGGAAATTGTATGGCTTAAGAAGAAGCTGAGAAGTACATCTTAATTAGATACCCCACATTTAAAGTTTAAAGACTCCAAGAATATTGCAAATAAGAAAACTCATGCAAATGTTTTGTTCAATATATTCCCCAAAATAAAATTTAACATTTTTAATTTTTAGGTAAATGTACTGTGAATTTTTAATTTTCAATTACAATTGTTTTCAATTAAATTTGTTTAATATTTCAGACATGGAAAGCAAGTGATTGATGCATTCTTAAATAATTGGAATCCAATCTGTGCTTGGTGGAGAGATCATCCAGATATTGATAGTATCTATTCGGTTCTTTCATTGATGACTAAAATGCTTTTGATTGATTCAAAGGTTAGGAAATATTTTTTCTTGTCTTGTTATATTTAGGTCATACATGATGTGTGAAAAGTATTGAAAAAAAATACATTGAATCCTCTTGAGAGTGACCACTCTGTGTTCCGCAGTAAAATGGTCGTTAATGGAGGTTGGTCGTTCTTAGGGGTTACTTCTACTTAATTCAAAATGTTATCAAAAGTACATGATATTTCACAAGCGATGTTAATTTTATTCATTGTCATTGTTCTTAATGCGAAAATGCCACTTGTGTTGGCTTCATGAAAAACAAATAGATGAAAAAAATTTAGCGTCAATAGAAATAACCCCTACTGATATAATTATGTATAAAAACAAATTTACCAATTATGAATGATAGAATTATTTTAAATGAATTAGCAATTATGCTTTTTGTTTAATTTAACATTTAATTTTATGTCATAAAAATTAGTTTACTAAAAAAATGAGAGTTTGTCTTTTTGAAATGCATAGTTTTTTATTCTAAATTAACTTTTGTTTTTAATTTAACTTCTAACTCTAAAACTAAATCACTGATAGCATCGTCTTTAGTATACTCTGACTGTAACATGAGATTGTCAATCTTTTTCAGCAATTGTCAAAAGGAACTCTCTAAATTAGAGCTACTCATTAATATTTTAAATACATTTGAATCTAATTTGTTTTGTTAATATTTTTTATTTTATTATTTTTTCGGATTTCCTTATTTGCCTGATTGCTGGGAGAGGTTTTGATATTCTCTCCTAAAGGTTTTCTTCAACACAAAGTCTATGGAAAAATTCTGTTTCTCCTAAAAACGGTCGTAAATAAAAGAGGTTACTACACAGATGTGGTCTTTTCAGGAAGTTTTACTGTATCTCAAAAGATATGCATTAGGTTATTTTTTAAAAGAGGCATCTAATGAGACCAAACTTGCCGCACACTCTAACCCCTAGCAGGGACAACTTCAAAATGCAAAATCCACAACAACGAAAGAAATTACCCCATTTAAAATTCCAGATCAATGTCAGAAAAAGTGGTATGTTGTGACCTCATAATTCAGAATGAGCATTAGCGGAAGTTCTGAAGTAAAGTATACAAAGAAAGAAAGAAAAGTATATGTAATTTTACTGCTTATGATTGAAAAACCTCTTTTCTTAGCATACTAATTTTTTTAAAAATAAACCGTCATTATATGAATAAATAATTACATAAATGAGTCCATAAGCAAGTTATGGAAATTTAATGATTTCTTTTTGTAAATGAAAAGTAGAAAAAGCCATAATGATACTTTACAAAAAGATAAGATACTTGACAAATTTCAAATAGTAATTTAAAGAAAGTAACTTTTACTTTTTCTAAAAAAATGTGTCTAATATTATATTGTATATTTCTTAAAATAATGCTTGAATTTATTTTTGTATAAAGAAACAATAAAATTTAAAATCATTAACATTGTATCTAAAAAAAAAAAATTCTTATTTATAGGTAATGAAAAAAAGTTGCGCACTAATATTTATTGAGCAAAACAACTGTTCGGAAATAATTTGTTTATGATATTTGTCTAAAAATATTATTTGTTTATAAATTATGTAATATTAGTTTACAATTAAAATTAATTTATAAATTAAATGTTGTTTATTCTGTCAAAATAAGTGTTTAATTTTTTTTACCACATTAAATATTTTGCCTCTAATTTTTAGAAGTGACAGTACAAGAAATATACTTCTTGTTATTGGAATCGCTCTTATAAAAATCATTTATTTGTGTATTATAATGTATGTGTGTTAATTTTTTTCTTAAATTCCGCAATAATCCCAGTTTTTTTAAGAGCTGATTCTCTCCAAAACTTTTTAAACCAAGTTTTCAAATCAATGTTCCTTTTTTCTTGCTCTTCGTTTGTTGAAATGAGGAATACTTTGATTATTACACTGAGTGCAATATTTTGAGTAACTTTTACTATCTCTTAAATCAGCATGTCAAAAACTATTTAACTGCAGAAACTTTTTTACTGCTCTATAAACTATTTTTTTAAAAATATGTATATAAATATATTTTTTTAAAATTTGTTTTGTTATTTTATTTAACATAATCATATAAACTGTCTTTCTTTCTTTAAATTTGAAAAGCTATTTCAACCCATTTTTGTGCCTATTTTTCATTGAACATCACAATTTTTAATAGCTTTATTTTTTTAACTCTTTAAACTATCCTTTATTAAAATATTTCATACTTTATAAGTTTCAAATATTACTGAAAAATGAGTTTTTAAAATTGTAATTAGTAGAGAAAACTAATATTTATTTGCTGTACAGAAGGGGTATCAGAAATTCAGTTGTTATCTTTTAACTAGATTATTTAAATTAGCCCCAATTTTTCATAAATTTTTAGGTATTGAAATAACTAATTTTCTATGTATGCTTTATTCGGTTTTAATTATCATTCCTCTCCTATATTTATCTATCTGATCACAATAAATACATTTAAATAATTTATTAGAATTTTAAATTTAATTTGGATTTAAATTACGTTCAAATTTTCTTTTCTTTATTATCTAGTAAATGTGTTTGATTGAGAATTGAATCTTTAATCCTTTTATAGTTACAAATTGGTTCTGTTGTTAAAATATTTTGTTGACTTCAGTAATATTTTTTCTTATTTTTTTTTAATGTTAGTGAAAAATTGCTGCATTTTAAATTTGTTTAAAGAATTTTAATTTAATATCTGGATAAATAAAAAAATGAAAAATATTTTTAAATAAGTTATTTAGTTTATTATTTCTTTATATTTTAGGTGGCTCTAAATGAGTCCAATCAATTTTCTATGTCCATTCTGCCAACATATTTGACTATGTTGTCAAAAGAAAATAACACCATGGATTTTATTGTAAGTTTTATGTGTTATTTTATTATAGCTTATTATGGTTTCATGGTACTGTTTCATTAGATTTTTGTGTTTATAGCTTGTTCTGTTGTTCATATAAAGCACCAGTGTTTTTATTCTTCATAATTGTGTAAATCTTGTCAATACTGCATCCACTTATAATGATAGTTTAAATAAGATACATTGTGTGTAGACAGAAAGGTTTACTTTTGGTAACATTAGCTTTTAACGTGATGATGTTTTATCCCAATTGTTGAACATAATTTCTTTCTAATTGAGCATACATTTTCAATGACTATTCAATATCTCACCATTTAATATTTTACCATCTGTTTTAAATCTCACCATATTGAAAGGGTACTCAAACCTACAATTTTTTTTATTGAAAAAGGTAAGCACCTAGCAAATATTCACAAAGAATTATTTTTGCTGTTAGTAGAGATTATGAAAAGCTAAAATGTAATGAAACAATATTTTTTTTAGTCTCTCAGATTCTGAGATCTTACCATTTAAATACTCTTCATAACAATTGAAAGCATGCCCAACTTAAACCAAGAGTATAAATATTGTGAACTATGGTGAAGTAAAAGCAAGGATAGCTAATGAATGCTATATAACATTACTAGGGCTTTATAAATTTTGCGTAAATTTTTTTTAAATCATGCAACAAGAACTCAATAACTTTTTTAAATTATTAGAAGAAATTGCGGTTGTCCAAGAAGACTACCAAAGCAAAAAGAAACTAATAAAAAATTTTAAAAAATTAACTTTTCATTTTCTTCCCTGCCTTAATTACAAATTTTGAACTATTATAGAAAAAATAATTTGTTAAGTTACCTTATTCAACATTACAAGCAATTATTAAAATGAAGTTAGTCCAAGAGCTGAATATTCACTCAAAGTTAGTTTTGTAAATATTTGACTATTAAAAAAATTCTCAGTTTACTAAGTTTGGCAGCATAGGTAGCTCTAACTCCCTTTGAGATTATCTCCTACTTTCAAAATCTGATCTGAAGTCTAGGTTAGAACATTCTTTAACATATTCTATGTATAGACCCTAAAACAATATCTAGTAGAATCAAAAGCTAGAATAAGTTTATCGTCAAGATCCAATCTATTAGCAAAGATATCAAAAGTAGTTGGGGATGATTGAATTCTCTGAATTGAAAAAGGAGGAAAAATTACGTATGCAAAGTTATCCGATATAGGCAAGTTATCAGATAAATGAAGATTACAGCTATTATGTGGATCATTGTAAATGATTCATTGTTTCACTATATGTTGGGCTTTAAAAATATTTATTTATATATATTTTTTTGATGATTGTAAATTTTATTTTTATTTTACACTCATTTATTTAATTCAAAATTTATTTTCAGTTTTCTTGTCATTATTTCATTTGTAATGAAAAATTTACTCACTGATTTGTGATGGATTATTACAATATGACCTTATACATGATTACACACTTTCTAAATAATATTTCAAGATAGTATGCGAATAAATAATTAACATTGACATGTCTTATTTTGCAATATCTTAAATACAATATTTTTTTTATTAATATTTTTCACCTATTACCATATCCATGCTGACAAATGTTTTTTGCTAGGTTCATGCCTTGGATATTTTACCTTTTTTTTGTGAAAGCTCCACTAGTTCTGAGAATAGTACAAACTTAAGGTAAGTTGTTTGGTAGTTTTGTCTGCTAATGTCAAAATTGCACTGAAAAACTTATTAGAGAATGATTTAAAAAGTTCTTTTGAATAATTATAATTAGTTTGGTATAGCTTATTGTTTTAAAATGACATTTTGATGTGTTATAAAAACTTTTCTTTAACTACATTTTGTTTAAAATTCTATACGTTTCAATCACTTTAAAGTAAGTTTTTTTATTTAGGAAAGTCTGTGGCAGGAAGTTTCGGTATATTACGTCAAATATGCTTGAAGCAAGAACTATGCTACATACAGATCTCTTACTTTTTAATTAACAGTAAAAGAACAAAGCAAAATACTGTATTTAAATAATTACAGTAATAATCGAATTTTTCAAAAATAAAAATGTTTTAATATTTATAAAAAATTAGGAAATTTAGAAAAAGTAGTGTGACACTTTTCGTTGATTTTCAATTAAAAACTGGGAGGTTATACATTTCCTCCGTGTACTCCCTCCAATTCCCCCTTGTATATTGTGTTCATCGAAATCATATTTTTCATTAATTCTTTAATCAAATATTCTAACTTGTGATAAGAAATTTTTAAGAATAAAAGGTGTACAAGATAACATTATTTAAACTACTGAAACTGATTTTTGGTTTTATTTATTTTAACTTAATGAGAGCAAATAATTTACAGAATTATTTTATTGCATCTTGCATTTTATTTATTTATTTCTCCTGCAACCATTATTAAATTTTTGAGTTCTTGGTGATAGTTTGTCGCAGGGCTCGAAAAACCGCCCGTGCTCGGTGGTAAAAAATTCTCGGACAACGAATTTCTCGAATCCGACGTCCGCGCGGACGACCATTTTCCCGTCTTGACCTTTGTCATTTAAATTATTTTATAAAAGAAAACTAGGTTTTACTATTAGTAACCTAGTATTTCTTTTATTACTGAATAATGTAATTCTAGTAACTACTAATTCATTGTGCAGTTTATATAAATGTTTGTATTAAATAAGAGAAAATTATATTTTTATTTATTTAGAAACTACGGGTTAGTTTCAAAGGGGGACGGGTATATTGTTGGACAAGCCGTCCCCTTCTGAGTTTTTTCGAGCCTTGGTTCGTTATACACGTTAGTTTGAAAAGCATCCTATTTTGAATTTTTTAATCAAGGTAATTAATAATTTTTTTTATATTAATTCAGACCAGGAGGGATTGATCAATCTAAAGATATTTTATCTTTGCTTATAAGGATGATAACATTATTTGTACTTAAGTCTTATGCATGCTAACATTGTTAACATTCATACAGTCGAACTCGTTTATAACGAGCTTGGATTTAACGAGAACTTGGATTTACCGAGGGAAACGAGAATATTTGGTTGGATCATTGTTAAATCTATGGAACAGAAGTCGCTTTTAACGAACAAGATCCAGTTTTAGCGAGCAATATTTTTCTGTCTCGCTATCTTTTTTCTCATCTTTTTTTCAAAATGATAAGAAATGAGCGCGAATTAAAAAAAACCCGCGAAGTGAAGCTTAATTGCCCTTTAAGATTGTAGCTTAACTAGAAATTTTTTGCTGGTGGGGGGGCAGTTGCCATTAAATTAAGAAAAGTATTTAATTAAATTAATTAATGTAATTAAAGTAAGTAAGTATTAATTAAATTTTAAGTAAACTCAATCATTTGACCTCTCAAGCCCCCCCCTTTTCTGGTTGCACGCCTGCCTTATGGACCCGTTTATTACGAGCACTCGGATTTAACAAGTATAATGTTACGGTCTCTTTGTGCTCGTTATAAGCGAGTTCGACTGTATTAGCAAACATGATGTTTTGATAAGTTCCTTTATATTGCATAGTTCACATTAAGTTAATTATGTGGAATTAAATAACGTAAAATGCGTTCTTTTTTGAATAATATAAAACTCGTTAAAAGAAAAAAAATATTTCTGTAAAAAAAATAAAATAATTCGGAATAACTTGGTGTTTGGTAAATAATTATTTTTATAATTAAGAACATTGTTGTTTAAAATTAGTAGTTAGTTGTATTTAATATGTTTAGAAAATTGTGATAAAAAAATATGCTTAGCTATCAAGAATTTTTATCTAAAAGAGTGAAAATTATATTGAGAAAGAAAAGAAAGGACTGTTTGTACAGCATTAAAATGAGGAATATCATTTTAAAACTATTAAAACAACATCAGAGTAAAAAAAAGTAAAATATTTAAATAGTTAAACTTATTTGTGTTAATGATTGAATTTATTGTAAAATTTTTTTCTCTTTAAACTAATTAAAAAGAAAAAAACCCCATTTTGTTATTGATTGTATTATTTTGCAATTTTAGGTCTCACTTAGAAGAAATGATGGTCAATCACTTTCCTTTGCAAAGTACTGAATTTGTTCCAGGGAGTTCTGCTTACCATACTTACATATCTGCATTGAAAAATGTAATTAATAACTTTCGGTTCTTGGAGCTATTTTGTTCATTATACTTAGTACATAATATATAAATGTTATATGTTTCGTTTTAAGATGCTATCTGCTTTGTCTCTGACTGGATGTGGCTTTCTTTTTGAAATTTTAACCTCCTTCTTCTGTAAAGAAAGTGAACATGTCTTGGAAGTAAATTTTCTCCAGTGCATTACAGATATGTTAAAAAGGTATCACTGTAAAATAATCATATTTTCCTGATAATGTACAAGTTCTGCCTTAGAAGATATATGTGACCCTTTAATAGTTCAACTAAAGATAAAGTCGAAATCACAACATAACTAGGATAAAAATAAAATAAAAATTGTAAATTGTTTTCAGAACTTTGAACTGATTTCTGAATTGAACTTGATTGAAACTGATTTCAATAAATTTTGAAAAAATAATCCAACATTAAAATAATATTATAATAACATTAAAATTCTAAAATGTAGAGATAATAATTCAATTACTTTTACTCATAAGGAATCAGTAATGAACTTGAAATTCTCGAGTTTGCCTATGAAAGCAAGATAGTTGCCAAAGAAAAGGATACAGTAGTTTTAGCCTCTTTGTGGCTTTAAAAAAAATCTTAAATACTTTCGCAAATAATAATAAAACCTTAGAAGTAACTTTTAAATAATTTTATATGTATATATATATATATATATATATATATATATATATATATATATATATATATATATATATATATATATATATATATATATATATATATATATATATATATAATATATATATATATATATAACAGAATAGTAGAAATCAATTTCTTTTAAGTTATGAAGTTGTAAGTAAATTATCTCTCAAAGTAAGAGTTTTCTTTATAATGAGGAAAAAATTTTTTTTTATCTTATTGCAAATTAAAAAAATGTGCAAACTTTGTTGTTTCTTTCACTATAATTTTTAAAGTAACAAAGCATTTATCATATAAGATATTGATATAGTGGAACAAATTTGTTACATATCTCGTGGCTTTAATGTCAGCTAGCAGTTTTTCAAAATGGCAGTTAAAACTGAAGATCAAAGGATAAAATCTTTTTTTTTTAAAAATTCATCATACCTTTATAAGATAAGAAACAGAACAGTTGTTTTTTATAGCTAGCAGACAAAACTATGTCCAGTGTTTTTCCAAAAGGAGACTAATTTGGAATAACGCTATTTTTGAAAAGAAAAGAAAAATACTATCTTAAAAAGTGTTATGAGATGGAAATATGTTCATTAGTTATTTGAGCTAACCCCTTTTGAAAGTTTTAACTTAGTCCCTCTATGTAAACATTACTAGTTATATTAATTCACTGTTATTTAGCACAATTTGAGTAAACTTTTTTTTATATAAATGTTTGAAAACTACTCTAAGAAGAAAAACCTTTCTACTCCAAAAAAATCTTTCTGCTCGCAAAACTTTTTTCTTTTGTGACAAAAGTAGCACTGCCCCTCCTTTTTTCTTTCTTTTCCTTTTTACACAGTAGATAATTTAAATGCTTTTTTAAAGAACAGAACATAGATGCTTACTTTTGGCACTTGTTTCTTTGTAATTTTGAAGCAACTTAAAAGACAATTTATTCTTACCACAATTTATTGTTAATATGATAAAACAGACAACTGAATAAAACTGATGTAAATGAAACTGAATTTTATTTCTTTTCTTAATTGTGTACTTAAAAAACTTAAATTAATACAGTTTGTTTCTCAAAACATCAATATTTGTGATTCTTCTATTGAGAATATTCTAAAAGAGATATTTGCTTTTATCTTATTGTTTTTAACTGTTTTCTATCATTATTTTTAGCAAATCTTCAAGCCATCATCAACTTTATGCAGATATTGTTTTCTCTCTTATCATGAAGAGTGGATTTGACTCAAAATCAGATGTTTTGCTGAAGATTGTGAATAAAGTTCTAATACTTGTGATGCAAAATATATATCTAACTTCTTTCATCAATTTCTTTTTATCTCACATTAAAGAAATTATGAAAACAGTAAAAGAAAATTTATCACTGGTAAGTTTTATAAAAGCAAAATTGAGTATTATGTATAATAACTTTTTTGAAATAATGTATTTTTTTTATACTTGGATACTTTTTTATTTATTTATAGGCATCTGGTGTAAAAGACATTCACTTGGTTAAAAGAATTTGTTGTTTTAAGCTTCTGGAATTGATGTACAGTACCTTAAACAAGGATCTTCTTCACAGTAAAGAATCTCAAATTGTTGAGACATATTTGGGTCGGAAACCTGAAGTTGGAAATGAACTAAGCACTGATATAACTAAGTATGTATAATTATTTTTGTGATAGGTTAATTAAAAAATATATATATTCAAGCTTGTTAAAGGAATTTTAGAGAGATGGTAAATTGTTAGTGTTTATTAAAAAATAATGGATCTAATTTTTGTTTTAATTATTGTTTAATAATTGTTCATTGTTACCCATTAAGTTCAAGAGAGTGCCAGTTTGATGCCTTGCATTTCTTAAAAAGCAGTCAAATTAATCATGCTGTAAAAATAGTTTTTAAGAAAGTAGCCAAGTATAATATTTCTATCGGAAGAGGCTTAGTAAAACAGTCACAGAAAAGTAAAGAAAAATTAATAAGATAATAACTTGTCTCAAATCCTTTATGAAAAACATTATTTAAATTATAATAATCAATTAATATACCTAATCAAAGCTTCATAAAATAATACTCTGAATTAAATTTTTTTATTGATAGTTTGTCTTTATTAAATATTTAAATGTATTCTTTAACAATCATTTGCAAATCTGTTATGTTAATAAATTAACACTGTTCATTTATATAACTAGTGCTTGTAAATAACTACTGTTTAAAAAAAAGATATAGGTTTTCATTTCTATAATTTCTCTTTAATTACTTCAGTAGCAAAAGTTGAAAATCATGTCCTTAATTAGGTAAATAATACTTAACTATTTTCTTAATAGTATCTCATTTTATTTTAACACTTATTTTTTAAATTAAAATTAAGTATCAAAACTAAATACATATTTATTGTGAACATACTTATAAAACAAGCAAGAAACAGCATTATTATTTTTAGAAATATTAATAATAATCTTTATCCTAGGATGCAAGGGTATCCAAGAATTTAATGTTTTTTATCTTAAAATACAAACTTATTTAACACAGGATATAAAATGTTTGAGTGTTGATAACTGATTTCCATAACATATTATACCATTAGTTGAATAATTTTATTTTAATTTAAATATGTTTGGAAAATATTGATTTTATCATTATATTCTTTCAGGCTTACCTTGGAATTCAAAAAATTTAGCTATGAGACCGAGCCAGAATATAAAGTTTTACTTCGAAAATTGAATTGTGCAAAATATTGTGCACTGATTGCTGTAGTATCATGTACCCAGAATGAACTTAAGTTTTACAATGCATTTCTTTTCAAAGAAAATCCTGCTAAAGTAAATATTATATATTTTTATTTTTTTAAATATGCATAAAATGAAAGGAACAGATAATTAAGAAAGTTCAAAATAATCATTGCGGAACAAAAAAACTTTATCTAGTTTTGTATACTTTTACATGAGTTTTATATTTTTTTAAACTGATTCTTATGAGTAAAACTTGCATCGTACATGGTGTGTGGCGTTTCTAAAAACCGCTTAAAGGTGCTTATTTTCGTTTTTTAAAAGCCCTTACAGGTGCTTTTTTCATTGAACAATTTAGAAAGCTAGTAACACAAATCAAGCAAAAAGAAAAAAGAATTTCTAAAGATATGTATGATAGCAAAAACTGCACTTCATCAGGGAACACATTGTCTGCCAAAAACTGACTGTGCCCTGTGGTGCCATAATGGATAAACTAAATAAGAAAAAAGCAATTACAAACTCAAATTTTGAAATAAAAATTTAGTGATACACAAACACAAGTCAAAAGTACACAGAAGAAAAACTCATAATGAAACGTCCTCATATAAGAAAAGTAAATAAAGATAAAGTTGCAGTTAGAATAATCAAATCAAAATAAAATAACATATAAATTGCCAAATCTGAAATAATTTTTTTAAAAAATATTTATAGTGCTGACCCCTTTCGAAAAACTTGAAAAATAGATGAAAAACATTCGAAGATTAAAAATTTCAATAAAGTGCTGCCTTGGGGGCACAGTAAGTTTTTGGTATTGCCACTGACAATAGAAAGGCTCCCATGTCTCCTGATGAAGTGCTATTTTTCTTAACATACATATCTTTCGAAATTCTTTATTTTGCTTGATCTGTGCTTCTTACTTTCTAAATTTTTCAGCCTATTTAACATTAAGTTTCTTAAATGTATATTAATGGAATTGTAAAACATATGCACAATTAGCTCTTTTACCGAGCTTTAAAGTTACCTGAAACAGTTGCCAATGTGTGTTTTAGTACTGTGTAATTTTAGATCTTTAAAAATAATTTCCAGAAAAAATAATTTTATTACATTGTAGAATTTTTTTTTCTATTAATACTATTATTAATTAAGAATAAATCAACTTTCAGAATGAATATATATGGAAGCGAATTGTTGATGAAGACATAAAATTAACATTTTCAATGGAAATTGATGTAAGTTATTAGAATTTACTATTGTTTTTGTATATATTGTCATAATATTATGCTTTTGCTAATTTGCTATTGATTTATTCACTTTATAAATATAATACTCAGGTCTAACTTTACAACTTAAATGATGTTTTTATTTAGTTTTTTAAAAAGTTAACCTAAATAGTTATAATGTAATTTGAATAAAATATTTCAATTATTTTTTGTCTAGAGACATGTATGTAGTATTTAAAGATATATATATATAGATATATATTCAATATAAATGCAATAATAATGAAAATTAAAAAAAAAAGCATAAAATATAAGAAACTGTTGTGCTATTCCCAAGGTAATATTTAGTAAGTTATTTCCTGTTAATGTTTTTTGGATTTCTCATCTTACAAGGTAATAACTTAATTTGTGTTTCATTTTAAAAAAAAACAAACTTTTCTTTAAATACATATACAGTGAAACCTCCAGGAAGGACCACCTCTGTGTAGCGACCTCCTCTATTTGCGACCACTTTTGGGAGGTTTTGAATTTTTTTTATAGGCTTTGTGTTGAAGAAAACATTTAGGAGCGACCATCAAGACCTCTCCCAGCCATTGACCAAACCTCTGCCCCAAATGCAGAGAAAGTCAAATAAGCAAACGTGAAAAAATATCAAATCAAAAAGAATTAACAAAACAAATAAGTAGATTCAAATGTATTCAAAATATTTGTGAGTGTCTCTTATTTAGAGAGCTTTTTTTGACGATCTCTGAAAGAGATTGAAAACTTCATTTTGCATTCAGAGTGCATTATAGACGATGCTATCAATGATTTATTTTTAAAGTTGAAAGTTAAATTAGAAAAAAGTTTTGGTAGAAAGTATTAAGCATCTCAAACAAACAAAGCTTTTCTCATTTTTAAAAGCTAACTAATTTTTATGATGTGAAATTAAATGCAAACTTAAGCAAAAAGCATAATTGTTTATTTGTTTAAAATACTTCTAGCATTCATAATTGATAAATTTGTTTTCACCATACAATTATATCAGTAAAGGTAAATTTTATTGACCATGAATTTTATTCATCAATCCGGTTTTAATGACGCCAACACAATTGACAAAAGAATGACACTGAGTGAAATTATAATTGATTTCAAAAAATCATATACCTTTGATTACATTTTGAAGTCAATGAATAGAACCCCTAAGAACAACCAACCTCCATTCATGACCATTATACTGCGAAGCATAGAGTGGTCACTCCCAAGAGGTTTCACTGTATATATATATTAAAAATATATGACAAAATATAATTAGAAAGTTGTTTACATTACTTAATTTTACTAGATGGCAGGGCAGTTGTTTTGAGTGTGACTATTACCATATATGTATGAACCGTATGTATATCTATAACCATATATGTATATCTATAAACCATATATGTATGTTATGATTAGATTCTGTTTGTCTGCAAAGCCTAATA